>NC_080484.1:4130000-4327500 GCF_030265055.1 Doryrhamphus excisus
CTGATGGTACCCGCTGGCCAGATCGATGGTAGAAAACCAGCGGGCCCCAGAAAGGGCATCCAAACTTTCCTCAATACGAGGCAGCGGGAAAGCATCCTTTCTGGTCTTGCTGTTGAGGAGGCGGTAATCCACGCACAACCGCAAACTCCCATCCTTCTTTCTCACCAACACAATGGGCGATGCATATGGACTACTGCTCTCCCGAATTACCTGTGACTCGAGCAGCTGGTTGATATGTGCTCTCACCGCCTCATACTCTGAGGGAGGGATACGCCGATACCTTTGTCGGACCGGTACATCATCAAGCAGAGGTATATCATGCGAGAGGAGGTTTGTGCACCCCAAATCCCCCTCTTGAGCTGCAAAAACTGAGCTGTACTTATACAACAGGCTCGAAATTACCACAGGGCAAGAGACAGGGTATAGAAAAATATAAAAATTCTTTATTGTGATGACTATATTAAAAACATCAGCTGTGGATCATGTTCTTATTATGACCTGTAGGTGGCACTAAAAGGGAACAGAGCTGGGACTTACCGTGGCGGCCCAAACTCAAAATCATGAAGGGAGGAAGAAACTAAAACACCCGTGACACCACACACACGCAGATCTGTGAGGAAAAACCCACCACCAGGATTGGGTCGCCACCTTGAGCCCGCAGCACCTGTCCACAAAAGAAAAGAATACTTAAAACGGGCCACAATGCTTCGTACAGCTGTCTATAAAAAGAACACCCACACACGCAGGCACATGATCAAATAATAAGGAAATAAACAGAATGAACAGTATTAACGGAACACAATTGAAATATATTACACACAATCTCATTGTGTGTTTAGTGTCAGGACAAAAGCTCTGCGTTTGAGTTTAAGTCCGTCTCTTCATCTGTTGATGGGCTCATTCGGTTTGAAGCTGGAATATTCCTTATGCATATTTTCTCTCTTGATTTCTACTACAGGGTGACTGAAAAGTAACTCCCTATTTTGAAGTACTTGTAATTTATTTTTTTTAATTCTCACAGGAAAGAATATAAAAAAGTGTATAACATAGAGCAGTGATTCCCAAAGTGTGGGCCGTGTTCCCTGGTGGGTGGTACTGCAGGTGGGCCATGAAAGGTAATTAAAAATATTAATTAATTTTCTACCGCTTTTTCCTCACAAGTGCCGCGGGGGTTGCTGGAACCCATCCCAGCTGTCCTCGGATGAGAGGCGGGGCACACCCTGGACTGGTGGCCAGCCAATCACAGGGCACATATAGACAAACAACCATTCACACTCACATTCACACCCACGGACAATTTGGAGTCGCCAATTAACTTAGCATGTTTTTGAAATGTGGGAGAAAACCCACGCATGCACGGGGAGAACATGCAAACTCCACACAGAGATGGCCCAGGGTGGAATAGAACCCTGGTCTCCTAGCTGTGAGGTCTGCGCCCTAACCACTCGACCGCCGTGCCGCCCATGAAAAATATTAATTTTTGCAAATATTATTTTAAATTATTTATTATTTTCATTATTCTTTTATTATATATATATATATATATATATATATTATGAGAATTGAGAATTAATTCTGTCTTGTGTGTACACCAGATTAAAAGTTTGGGCTTCCTTTATCCCCCTGCTTTCATTTCAATCCTGAATCTTAATAATAATAATAATGCTATTATTATAATTGTTATTATATACGTACAATATCATAGATATTATATATAATATTATATAATAATAATATTATTATTAAGTTAAGTGCTGAGAATGCAGCATTTCGTCTATGTACTGTTTATAGGACAAAGGTGGGCCGCAGACATTTTTGAGATTTTCAAGTGGGCCCTGAGTAAAGTTTGGGAACCCCTGACATAGAGTAACAAGGCTTACTGGCTGCACTGTGTGTGTGTATGCTAGCGGCCTCGCCTTCCCCCACAGAGACTGTATGACTGTTAGGTCTGTATGACTGATAAGATGTCTCACTCCATTCAAACGCTGTTTTTTTATGGAATGCCGATGTTCGATGAAGCCAGTAGGCCCTCGAGCGAATGCAGAGCGATCATTCTTCCTGCCTGTTTGGAGGCGAGAAGGGACAAAACCAGAACATGTACACATGGCAATATATGGGAGCCGGGAAAGTTATCAAGTTCATTTTCATCCAAAATGTGGTAATGTATCATATTAAAGGGGACCTGTTGTGCTTTTTCCACGACCTTTTCCGACCTATAAATGTAGTTAGAATGTTGTATTCTCATGTTAAATGATGCCAACGTTTCAGATAATGAGGTTTGCGACTTTGGAAGTGAGCCCTGAAAGAAGTTTGGGATGGTTCAAACGTCTCCAAAAAGCGTGTGAAAACTGCCCCTTTGTGATGTCACAGAGGAGCGGACGTCCTTATATGGATGTGGCTGTAACCCAGATAAGCTCTCTGTCCTCCCCCAAGCTCTGCTACTCTGTTTATGAAACAAGCTCAGGTAGAAGTTATTGTATTTGGTGATTCCCAGCAAGAGAATCATCTGTCAACGGCATTTCACACAGGACTGCTTGTGTGAACATGAATGTGAAATATCTGCCAAACTGTTGCTGGAGCCAGAAGCAGCATGCGCTCGCCGGGAAAGGTGCTTTAACGTCAGACACACTCTTCCTCCATGCAGTGTCCTCACATCCAGCTTCTGAGCTCCACCGCAATGAGGGCTATCCTTCATCCGGCTTCTCCTGAGCTTCACTGCACCATAGGTGGTATGTTACCACTCCGAGTTCAGACACGGTAAGTCACTGGTCTCCAGCGAGTAGATCATGAGCTGCCAGTAACTCCTAAATCCTCAATTAGCTCTGTTGAGCATTGTTGAGCATAATAGGTCACCCTTAAGACATTTTTTTCGGAATAAAACTTTTTCAGATTTCAATCTCGCAATGCTTACTATACACTTCCACACTTCATCTGAAATTGAGAAAACTTAACTTTAATAAAATGCTTTTCTTTCTACATCACTGGATAAAATCTGTAGACATTTGCTAGTAAAGTGGTACCTACCTCCTTTTTCCTAAGCAGCCAAGAGAATTACCAACAATTTAAAATCAATGACCAATTGAACAATTAGAACTTTGAAACCAACGCTCCCCGCTCAATCTGTGAAATGTTTGACATGACAGGTACAGTGTCCAGTGAAGCCGAGTGGACATTCAATTTGATGTCATGTACAACTGATAAGCAACACAAACTGGAGTGTAAAAGAGTTTCTGAGAGGTCAAAGTTGAATTAATTGGGTCATCCCATTTCATCATCCCGCCACGTCAGAAGTCAAAACATCTCATGATGGCATCTTTGTCAAACTTAAAATGAAGGAAAGTGCTGGAGGACAGCAGGTGCTCCGAGTCCTTGTGGTGGGTTGTCTGTGGTCCATTAAGAGAACTGCATGGAGTCCTGTCTGTGGAAAGACAAACTCAGTTATACTTATTATTATACTCATTCTTTGATGCGCTACGTAGTACTACCTCTTGGGAACCAGAATCAGCGAACAATGAATGATGTCTGTCTCAATGTCGGTTAGCACGCAGACCTCACAGCTAGGAGACCTGAGTTCAATTCACAGTGCTCACTCTCTGGAACACGGTAGTCCCGCAAAAAACGTGTAATGGCCACATCTCCGCTACCAATTGTCTGCAGTTGGTAAACGCGGCGTCCTCACATCCGGCTTCTGAGCTCCACGGTACCAACGGTGCCTCTGACAAAGTGTGTCCGACAATGACTCCTAGTCAGGCAGCCGAGGTTGGAGGAGCACCAGCGGTGCCTACTCTTTGGGTTTCATCAATCCATTTTCTATACCCCTTATACTCACGAGGTTCAAGGGTACTCTTTGAGTTCATGCATGCTAAGTCTGGGGTCTCCAGACAGTCAAAACACTTTTCAATTAGCTCTCCAGAGACTCAATACAAAGGGATTACTTTGCAGTCTGTTGCTGAAGAGAAGAAGATGTCCATCCAATAAAATAAAAAGCATACCTTTCTCAAAACTGTCTTGCAGCCTCCTGGGATGAAGCCGTTTATCTTCCTTCTGCATCAAAGTAAACGACAAGCAAGATTGAGCCAGAGTTAAATATTGAGTGTTTGTTAAATCATAGTACTTACTGACAACACTTTAATATGCTGGCTGCTAAATCCATTTTCAACGCCTCCTTTCTTTTGAGAAGATGAATTCTTCCCAGTGCCTTTTAAGTGTTGGCTCTAAGGAACAAACAGACGGAGCAACCATCAAGTGACTTTTTCTCTCTGAATCTAACACACCTGAAAAACAATTTCACTACAAGAGTTCCACCAAAAAAGGCACATTTTGGCTCCATTTGGCTCCATTCTGGTGTTCAGAAAATGTCCATTCACAACAGTGTAGTTTAAATACATAAAAACACATTCACTTCTATTTTGTTCAATTAGAAACCCCAAATTGGTGACCTTGAATGTCGCAAAATTCCCTAAAAATAAATTATGAATATATACAACGTTAATTCAAATAACATAATAGTCCAAAAACCAACAGCATGGGATTACAATGGGCGCGTACCCTGAAAGCAGACTTTTAAAAAGCGTTCTGCAGCACCCCCCCCCCCCCCCCCCCCCACCCCCACACACACACAGGTACGGTTTGCTTAGCATTCTATTGCTATTTGTTCATCATTGGACCAAAGCAGTCTTTCCCCTATCATTATATTAAGGGGGCGCTATTAAGAGGGCGCACCACCCCACCAATAAGGTCAAATTAATTTTATTATATCATATATTTTCTACATAACACCAGATGACAACAGAAGTCATTTAAACACACATTTCATGCAAAACAGGTCTATTATTTTATTGAACACACAAAATAGTTTTAGGTTATTTATACTATTTGTATGTTTGGTTGTCACAAGTCGATGCCAACATGCACAAAATATATCAATCCCTGACTTGGTTTGTTTTTTTTTTTAACCAAATATCAGTATAATACCGACTACTAGGGGAGTCTTGGTACAATTGTCCTTAAACAACACAGTAGCATAAACAACATAATCCAGCGAGCCCAACAAGCAAATCGCTGGCAAGCAAGTTCACCAAGCTCCCTATCTCATTCCATGAATCCATCCATTTTCTATGCCGCTTGTCCTCACTCGGGTCACAGGAGTATGCTGGAGCCGATACATTCTCATTCCACACCAATGAATCCAAGCCGCGGCTGCACGGCGACCGAGGCCTCACAGCTAGGAGACCCCAGTTCAATTCCACCCTCGGCCATCTCTGTGTGGAGTTTGCATGTTCACCCCATGCATGCATGGGTTTTCTCCGGGTACTTCGGCTTCCTCCCACATTCCAAAAACATGCTAGGTTAATTGGCCACTCCAAATTGTCCATAGGTATGAATGTGAGTGTGAATGGTTGTTTGTCTATATGTGCCCTGTGATTGGCTGGCCACTAGTCCAGGGTGTACCCTGCCTCTCGCCCGAAGACAGCTGGGATAGGCTCCAGCATGCCCGCGACCCTCATAAGCATAAGCAGTAGAAAATGAATGAATGAATGAATCAATCAATCCAAGACAAGCGCCCTCTTGTGGTTGTTGACGACAGTAATATTCACTCTGTGCTTCATGTCAGTCAGTATGAATGTTAAAACATGTTAAATTAACATAGATATTTTGATGAATAAATGGCAGGATCAGCCAAATGATGAAAAAGAGTGTGACTTACAGTCCAGAAACTACGGTAAATGATACCAAATTTCTGTCAATGTAGCGGGAATGAAATTCAGGCATAAGAAAGGGTTGGGTTGGTACAGAGAGTTGCCATTGTGTCTTTTCCTACCTGGTTTAGCTCAAAGTGGTTCAGATGACTCTGGGGCTTCTGCTGTTTCTGTTTGGTACAGCTGTCTCCAAGAAACACTTCATTCACGGTGAGGCGCCGGAACTTCGACCTAAGAGAAACAAGGAAGGTAAAAAAAAAGGTTAATTTGTTTGTAAAATGTGTTAATCATACTTTTAATCCTACGAAGTGCTTATGTTTTAACAGTTTATCCCCTTAAAGATATGAACATTAGATAATTTTTTTAATAAAGAACAATCAGAGAGACTAGGGCTGTCCTAGGCAGCCTTGCTCATCTTCTAAGACAACCTGAACAGTTCATGGATCAAAACTGGGCCGAAAAGTCATACTGGGTTTTTCAGCATGTGACCTATAAAAACACCATCTGATGTGAGAATGTGCGCACCTTTATAGCTGGTGTACACACTTTTCAGAGACATGGCAAAACGGCGACGCGCATACAAGTGAAGTCATATGTCAGAAATAAACATACAATGGAAGCCATTACATGACGCCGTTACTGACTTAAAACCATTTGTGGAAAGCATTGCAATTTTACACGACACTGACAGCTATCATTCGCCAGTCAAATATAATATCCTATGGTTTTCTCCAGGGACTGCGGTTTCCTCCCCCATTCCAAAAACATGCTAGGTTAATTGGCGACTCCAAATTGTCCATAGGTATGAATGTGAGTGTGAATGGTTGTTTGTCTATATGTGCCCTGTGATTGGCTGGCCACCAGTCCAGGGTGTACCCCGCCTCTTGCCCAAAAACAGTGGAAAAGGGGGAACCTGAGGGGGTGTTGCATCAAGAAAAAAATTGTTAGTCAGAATTCCACTCACATTTTCATAGATGAGACCCCAGGTGCAATCAATTGAAAGCCCTGAAAAAATGAAAAGCAATGAGGTGATTTACCCAACATTGTCAGATGGCTTGCCTGGAGTGCCATTGGTTGCCAAGTCATCATCGCTGTCTGGAGTCTCACCTTTCAACCTGGCAATCCATTCCTTCAGGGGTCTGTACAGAAGAAGCAGCACATGGGCCGTTAACTGCCAAACATTAAATGTCAGGCAATATTAACTCATTCAATGTAGCCTCAATGGGGTAGCCTGTGCCTTGTTGTGCTAGTCCCAAGCCTGGATAGCCTGGGTTGTGTCAGGAAGGACATCAGACGTAAAATTTTGCCAAAACAATTATGCAAATCAACAACAAGACTTCCATCCCGGATCGGTCGAGGCCCGGTTTGACAACGACCCCCATCGGTGCTGTTCACCTACAGGGTGCCGAGGGAAATTGGGTTACTGTTGGTCAAAGAAGGAGAGGAGGAAGATGTGTCCGTAAGAAGAGAAAAAGAGCCCCAAGAACCTAGACCTAGAATAGGGACTTTGAATGTTGGAACTATGACAGGAAAAGGTATAGCTGGTTGACATGTTGCAGAGGACGAAGGTAGACATACTGTGTGTCCAGGAGACCAGGTGGAAAGGTAGCAAGGATAGAAGTTTAGGAGCAGGGTTCAACTTGTTCCATCATGGTGTAGATGGGAAAAGAAATGGAGTAAGAGGACTTGGTTAAGAATGTCCAGGAGGTAAAAAGAGTGTCAGATAGGGTGACGAGTCTGGAGCTAGAAATTGAAGGTGTGTTGTTCAATGTTGTTAGTGGGTATGCCCCACAATGGATGTGGGTTGGAGGAAAAAGTGAAATTCTGGCTGGACCTTGATGAAGTGATGCAGAGCATCTGTAGAAGAGAAAGAGTTGTCATTGGGGCAGACGTGAATGGACATGTTGGTGCAGGAAATAGAGATGATGAAGAGGTGACGGGCAGGTTTGGTATTCAGGAGAAGAACGCAGAAGGACAGATGGTGGTTGACATTACCAAAAGGATGGAAATGGCTGTAGTGAATACTTTCTTCCAGAAGAGAGAGGAACATAGGGTGACCTATAAGAGTGGAGGTAGGAGTACACAGGTAGACTACATCTTGTGTGGACGCTGTCTACACTAGGAGATCAGTGAAATTGTGATTTGTAGTGAGAGTAGGGAACAGGTGGAGGAGATGCTAGAAGTGAGGAGGTTTGCCCTGGAAAGGAGAGGAATGAAGATTAGCCGCAGTGGGACCCAAGTGGAAGAGCGAGGTTACAGGGAGAAGAGATTCAGAAGGTGGAGAATTTTAAGTACTTGGGGTCAACAGTCCAGAACAACGTAGATTGTGAAAAGGAGGTGAAGAAGCGTGTGCAGGCAGGATGGAACAGGTGGAGGAAAGTGTCAGGCGTGATAGAAGAGTTTCAGCTAATATGAAAGGAAAGTTATACAAAACTGTGGTGAGACCAGCCATGTTATTTGGCCTAGAGACGGTGCCACCGAGGAAAAGACAGGAAGCAGAACTGGAGGTAGCAGAGATGAGGATGCTGAGGTTCTCATTGGGAGTGACCAGGATGGATACGATCAGAGGGTCAGATGATGATTAGATCATCAGAGGGGCATTACATGATAGAGGCCTTGGAGATAAAGTCAGAGAGGCCAGACTGAGATGGTTGGGACATGTCCAGAGGAGAGATAGTGAATATATTGGTAGAAGGATGCTGCGTTTAGAGCTGCCAGGTGGGAGGCATAGAGGAAGACCAAAGAGGAGGTTTATGAATGTAGTGAAGGAGGACATAAGGGTAGTTGGTGTGAGAGAGACAAATGCAAAAGACAGGGTTGGATGGAGGAGATTGATTTGCTGTGGCAAACCCTGAAGGGAAAAGAGAAGAGAGAAGAGAAAAGATTTTTGACACAGATTATTGTGTTCTACGGCTATATAAACATGGAACCTACTAAAAGAAAGAGACTCCTGTCTTTCGTCAGAAAAATAAGTTTGTTTCTATCATATCATATCATTGTAATCAGCAGTAGAACATACGTAGGTAAGTTTAAAGAAAATATGAGTTCCCCACTAGAAAAGGGAGCAAATCTGAATTTTCACTTGGGCACAAATATTTTAACTATACCACAACATAAGCAACACGAAGAAGTTTTCTAAAATAAGAATTGATTTACAAATATAACACATTTGGAACTGAACTATGAGTTGGAACTGAACTTTCCCTACAAAGTGTCATTTTTCTGTCATGTGGTTTAAGCTCCCTCGTCCTGTCATGTATGTTTCTCCTTCCTCTCATGATGCACTACTGCCACCTAGTGGCCGTTTTTATGGAATTAAAACTGCTCTCAAGCATAATCCATTGACGAGGAGTTGCATCATCAGTTCATTTAGCCCCTCTCATGCAAAGAAATATAAAAGATATATAAATACGTTGTTATGATCCGGCGTTATAAAAACGTATAACTAAGTTTTTGGTGTGAATGAGTTTAGTTGAATTTTAAGCTCAAATAAAGGGCATGTGATGAGATGTGGTTGAAAACCGGTTGGAGACTTTGGGGAGGAAGGGTACCGAAACCTTTAAGACTTGCTTGTATTACAATGCAGTCCCAAATCCATGCTTTTGAAACATTGCTGAAGCTTAAACGGAGCTCCAACCAATACTTTTTAAAAGGAAAATACGTGCTTGGAACTTTGTGACATGCAAATTGAACTGAATAGTATTTTAAATACTTCAATAAGATCAAATAAAATGAAATCGAGATAATAAATTCACCGATATGAAATTAAATCCACAACAAATTGCCCAAATTACCACAGCAAAACAACACAGGATGTGTTTGCATGTTCTCCCCGTGCATGCGTGGGTTTTCTCCAGGTACTTTGGTTTCCTCCCACATTCCAAAAACATGCTAGGTTAATTGGTGACTTCAAATTGTCCACATGTATGAATGTGAGTGTGAATGGTTGTTTGTCTATATGCGTCCTGTGATTGGCTGGCCACCAGTCCAGGGTGTACCCCGCCTCTCGCCCGAAGACAGTTACTGTGATAGGCCCCAGCACCCCCCGCGACCCTCATGAGGGTAAGCGGTTGAAAATGAATGAATGAACATTATTAGATCCCCTCCAGACATGAAATAACACTCCTATAGTCACCTTTACCCATTTTGTCATCAATGTTACTGCCTACGTTCACAATGACGTTTGCAATAACTGCGCACGGCCATGTAAACACCAATAACCCTTTTGAGAAATCATAATATGCTCATGTTCCGGTTTTAACATTTTCTACCCCTTTTCTAACCTAAATATTGTGTCATGTATACGCCTACTGGGATAACCCCATCAAAAGGAATATTCATTCGGGTACTGCGTATGTTCTATTGAAAATGAATCTGAATCACTCACCTTATAAATGGAATTGCCATAAAAAATCTATTAGGGGCCAGTCCAAGCTTGGACTTTGGGGTCATGTCGTTCCGGTGACACGGCAGCTTCTCAAGGGGGAACCATTCAATGTTCTACAAGAGAGGCAGAAGAAAATAAGCAAACAAGCCATTTTACTGAGGGAAAAGATCTCATACCCGTATTTCCTTTCTAGTTTTGGGGTTAAACTTTGTATCCTTGGATACTCCTGGTATGATGTAGAGCCGCACCAGCTGGTCAGTAATTTTCTGCTCAATGTACATATCTTTACAAATACGATTCTTGATGTCAAAGCCCGTCTCCTCCAGCACCTAGACAAGACACGGTACAATGTATAAGCTATTGCCAAGGGCTTTCAGTTGCTCAGAGGTGATGCCACTCACTTCACGAACAGCACAATCATGTGGTGCTTCGTCCTCATTTACTTTTCCTTTGGGAAAGCCCCAGCCGGACTTTGCGAGGTATCCCTGAACAAGGAGTGCCTGAAAGATAAAAAATGTCACATGAAAACACAAGGATCGATTTTTTTTCATGTGCATAGAGAACCCTATCAACAGAAAATTCCTTCATCGTCACCCATTCTCTTTGTGTCTCTGGCTAACTGGTTTATTTCTGCTGATCACCGCTTACATCAGGCAGCCAGTCTTAGCGGCTTCAAGATAAGCAGGATCTGCTCTCTGATTGATTTGATAAGTCGTATTGGACTATGAGTGGCATTTTGGGGGGAAAATCTATTCTATAAAATGAAAGACCAAGAACAAACAATTGATCTTGAAAGGAAAGTCATAGTATCCATCCATCTTCTGTGCCGCTTATACTCACAAGCGTCACGGATATGCTGGAGCCTATCCCAGGTGTCTTTGATCGAGACAAAAGCATGCACGCACTGGAAGAACATGTACACTAAGGGTGTGGAAAATAATCGATATATCGATGCGAATGCATCGGCTCATTCACTGGGTATGGATGCAATTCAATGACGGGTGAAATCTAGATTCATCGCAACACGTTTGTGGGTATAAGTAAAATCCGATGCAAGCGCTGTTTTATTAATGTTCCCCAGGCGCAATGAATGCAGCATCATTATTTTCCCCTTTTGTATAGAATACGGAGGGAAGCCATGAGGCACATACAACTACTAGTAAAACAGCATGGACGTTCGCACGCAAGCAGCAGCGAGGAAGTTTCTATATTTAACCCCCCTGCAACATTTAAATGGTATGTTTGGAAATGCTACGGATTCTCAAAGAACAGTGGAAAGCTGGACAAAACTACTGTCATTTGCAAAGAATGCCGTGTTAAGAAGTCGCACAATGGCAGCACGACAAACATGCAGACCCCCTTAAGAAGGGGACACCACAACACGGACAAGTCTACCCCCACCTCCCCGTCTAGTTCCTCGTCGGACAACGGGGAAGAACCAAGCAAATCAGGTCAGTGGATCTTCCACTGCTTTCCAAATTGTTCAGGAGCTATTTGTCCGTCCCTGCAACAAGTGTCCCCCACCCTCGAACGAGTGGGTGCTTTTTGTAGGACCATACTGAATTCCATTTTTTCCCTTTGCTTATTTGCATCATGTTGAATTGCACCATATCATATCAGATTGCATTGATGCATCGCATGTCGAAGAGGGTGAATCGTACGTATTGCATCGTATCGCCAGAAAATTCCATGTATTGTTAAAGTATGGTATAGCTGGAAGTGCATCAAGATGTGTATCGAATCGTCCTCAGTGCTGAGATTCACACCCCTAATGCACAGAGATGCCCGAGCGGTGTCTGTGTGGCCTACATGCTAACCACTCGGTCACCATGTCGCCCTGCAAATCATAGTAGTAACAGTAATATGTAGAACAGGCTAACTCAGGTAACATGAATAGGTGGTATGTTCGCAACCAAACACGTACCGCTCGCTCCCAAAGACATATTTGGGACATATTTCACGTTTTTGTTGCACTAGAGGGACAGCTCTACAATAAAAGAGAGCACGTTTGGTGCCGTTTTAAGGCGGAAAAACAGCCAAAAGGTGGCAGAAGTGCCTTTTATAACAATGCAGCCAACAACTTTCCCATAGTAGTACATTGCACAGCAACCAGGAAGTGAAACAGCACAGAGTCTTCAGATTACGCATTGTGGAAAAAAATGTAATTCATTCACACACACAGACACACACACACACAGTTCAAATTCCATCCATCCATTTTCCTCCGCTTATCCGGGTTGCGGGGGCAGCAGTCTCAGTAGGGAAGCCCAAACTTCCCGGTCCCCAGCCACCTCCTCCAGCTCCACCGGGAGGACACCAAGGCGTTCCCAGGCCAGCTGTGAGACATAATCCCTGTAATGTGTCCTAGGTCTGCCCCGGGGCCTTTTCCCGGCTGGGCATGCCTGGAACACCTCACCAGGGAGGCGTCCAGGAGGCATCCGGACTAGATGCCCAAGCCACCTCAACTGACTCCTCTCGATGTAATGGTAATGGTTTTATTTCATTTGAACATGCATCAGATTACAATTGAGTGCATTACATAATCAGTTCACAGTTCCACATGTCCAAAAGGAGTAGGAAGAAGCAAAGCTTATTAAATCCAATACCCTCCATCTGGTACTTATACAATCAGTAAATGTTACATTTGTTCACTTCCTGCTTGTTTTTTTATTTTATTAATTTATTGTTTAATTTATATATTTTTGTCACATACCAAAGTACAAGGTGATATGACCATACAATGACATAATGGGTACCATAGTAACCGTCAATATAGTGATATATATCACTATATAACTGATATACATCATGACTGGTTCAAGACTCTTCATCCTTGTATTTAGCAAACATCAACTGCTTGTATTGTTTCTTGAATTAGCTAATTGTTGTCCATTGTTTGAGGTCCTTACTCAATTCATTCCATAGTTTTATTCCACATACTGAAATGCTATGGCTTTTTAACATAGTCCTAGCATATAAGTGTTTCAAATCTAGTTCTTCCCTGAGATCATAAATTTGAAACATAACTGTGAAGGATAAGCGGCTCTACTCCCGGATGACTGAGCTGCTCACCCACCCACCATCTCTTAGGGTGAGTCCAGCTACTCTACGGAAAAAAACTCATTTCAGCCGCCTGTATCCGCGATCGCATTATTTCGGTCATTACGTAAATAAAAGGTTATTTCTATGCAAACAACAGTTTTTTGTGTTGCTTCCGTTGTGGCTTAGTTGTCTATTATCTTGGCTAAATATATATGACTAAATTTGTATCAAAGTACATGTTATGCCTTAAAGTTTTCACAAAAAGCCTTTTTTTCTCTCTTTTTTGTTGAGAACTGATATTTTACTGAGACTAACGTATGTTCTACTGCACATTACTATAGAAAGGAAAAAGTTAGAAACAAACTTTCAGATGAAAGTCTAACCTTTCTTTTCGCATATACCATGTCTATATCGCCCTAGAACACAATTTTCTGTGTGAAAGATCAGTCAAAATCATCAAAAATGGCTGGTACCCAGAGGGCCGCCTTTTGTTTTTGTATTGTATTGTCGTGTTAAACGATGCCAAAGCATCAGATAGCGTCAGGTTTGAGGTTTTTCTAACACCCAGTTCTCCTGACGTCGATGCAATCTGGACTTCCTTATATGGGCTGCAGATTTCCTGCACTCATTAATGCTGATCTACAGTGAAGAAAATAAGTATTTGAACACCCTGCTATTTTGCTATTTCTCCCACTTAGAAATCATGGAGGGGTCTGAAATTTTCATCGTAGGTGCATGTCCACTGTGAGAGAGATAAACTAAAAAGAAAAATCCAGAAATCACAATGCATGATTTTTTAACAATTTATTTGTGTGATACAGCTGCAAATAAGTATTTGAACACCTGTGTATCATCTAGAATTCTGACCCTGAAAGACCTGTTAGTCTGCCCATTAGAAGTCCACCTGCACTCCATGTATCATCCTGAATCAGATGCACCTGTTTGAGGTCGTTAGCTGCATAAAGACACCTGTCCACCCCATACAATCAGTAAGACTTTAACTTGTAACATGGCGAAGACCAAAGAGCTGTCCAAAGACACCAGAGACAAAATTGTACACCTCCACAAGGCTGGAAAGGGCTACGGAGCAATTACCAAGCAGCTTGGTGAAAAAAGGTCCACTGTTGGAGCTATCATTAGAAAATGGAAGAAGCTAAACATGACGGTCAATCTCAATCGGAGTGGAGCCCCATGCAAGATATCACCTCGTGGGGTCTCAATGATTCTAAGAAAGGTGAGGAATCAGCCCAGAACTACACGACAGGACTTGGTCAATGACCTGAAAAGAGCTGGGACCACCGTTTCCAAGGTTACTGTAGGTAATACACTAAGACGTCATGATGTGAAATCATGCATGGCACGAAAGGTTCCCCTGCTTAAACCAGCACATGTCAAGGCCCGTCTTAAGTTTGCATATGACCATTTGGATGATACAGGGGAGTCATGGGAGAAAGTTTTATGGTCAGATGAGACCAAAATAGAACTTTTTGGTCATAATTCCAATAAGCGTGTTTGGAGGAAGAAGAATGAAGAGTACAATCCGAAGAACACCATCCCTACTGTGAAGCATGGGGGTGGTAGCATCATGCTTTGGGGGTGTTTTTCTGCACATGGGACAGGACGAGTGCACTGCATTAAAGAGAGGATGACTGGGGCCGTGTATTGTGAGATTTTGGGGAACAACCTCCTTCCCTCTGTCAGAGCATTGAAGATGGGTCGTGGCTGGGTCTTCCAACACGACAACGACCCGAAGCACACAGCCAGGAAAACCAAGGAGTGGCTCCGTAAGAAGCATATCAAGGTTCTAGCATGGCCCAGCCAGTCTCCAGACCTGAACCCAATCGAAAATCTTTGGAGGGAGCTCAAACTCCGTGTTTCTCAGCGACAGCCCAGAAACCTGACTGATCTAGAGAAGATCTGTGTGGAGGAGTGGGCCAAGATCCCTCCTGCAGTGTGTGCAAACCTGGTGAAAAACTACAGGAAACGTTTGACCTCTGTAATAGCAAACAAAGGCTACTGTACCAAATATTAACATTCATTTTCTCAGGTGTTCAAATACTTATTAGCAGCTGTATCACACAAATAAATTGTTAAAAAATCATGCATTGTGATTTCTGGATTTTTCTTTTTAGTTTATCTCTCTCACAGTGGACATGCACCTACGATGAAAATTTCAGACCCCTCCATGATTTCTAAGTGGGAGAAATAGCAAAATAGCAGGGTGTTCAAATACTCATTTTCTTCACTGTACATATCCAGAAGTCCTTGTGTGGGGATGGGAAAATTACTTATATCTTTTGTAGAGCTTCAATTCTTGTATCTGAGCCCATCCTGCTGTCCCTTCAAGCATAATGGGCCCAACAGGAGGCCATGTGTAGCCTGGAAGTAACGAATAGTGATAAAAGCTCCCCCTTCCAGGACAAGGGGGCATCAGGAGGTCTCTTCAAACATAGTTGACATCTTATTCAGGAGGTTATCTAGCATGGGTGCGACAAACCATGCCAGAAGAATGCGGGTGTAAGCTAACCCCTGTATACGATGGCGGCATCAGGGGAGTGACAAGAACATCTTTTTCTGACACCTACATACTATACCTACAGACCCTTTGGCCCTTTGTATTGAGCTTTCTAGATCTTCCAGAATCCGCACCTATTACAGCTGTATTTCTTTGGATTTTCCAAAACGCTCTGTTTTTATTGTCTGTTTTATTTCAATTTATTCCACCCACGGCCCTGGACAGGCAGACCTATAGCTTGTATCCGGGAATGCCCATATAAGGAAATGTGGTTCACTGTGACGTCACAGACAGCCGGTCTTACAAAAAAACTCTCTGAAAAGGAGCGTTTTGAGCCATCCCAAACTTCTTTCAGGGCTCACTTCCAAACTTGCATCTTGCAAATTTTCGTCTCTCGATTATGACTTTATTCCTATAATAATTCCCATAATATAATATTCCCACAATATTCTCGTGACACAACTTTTTCCCCAACATAATGTTCCAATAATTACGTTGTTTCTCCTATTACAACCAAAATAATTTGTCTTTAAAATTTCAATTTTAAGCTGCTGAAATAGTTATTTTTTCCTCATGTTAGAATGTTATTACAACTTTTTTCTCTTAATATTTTGACTATATCCTTTCCTGCTAGTTTTTTTCACATTTTTTATCGTTTTCTTGTTCAATTCTATTTTTAGAATGGCAATTCACGGGCCACAAATGGCCCCTGGGCTGCACTTTAAACACTCCCCGGGATAGTAGAGATATAGAGAATGCTATACGATAACAGCCATGTTAGACTTAGAAGTGGTGTGGTCATTTGGATGGCATGGTTTCTACATCTTCACGGCTGTTTAAATAAGCCACTGCATTCTCTTAAAAGGTGAAAATAAGAAAAAATGAAATAAGAATGAAATTGCTCTTTGTCTACCTAATAATAGTGCACATACAAGAAGCTTGAGCATTCCATTCTACAGTCATTGATTGTGATGACATGTTCAAATTCATTTCTAATATTGCTGCATGCAAAACTCACATTTTCTAACGACTCATCAAGAATGATAGCTCCGTAAGTAGGAACACCCATCTTGTACTCCTTCCACTGCTCCAGGACTTTCTGCACATCCTCTCCGTTGGGCAACAGGAATGGACAGTGCTGGAAAAGTTTGTCGCTGTCAAGGGAAAAAAATAAGAAGGCTTTTCCAAACTAACTAACCAGCATAAATGAATATTAACATTGTTCCATGTTGAGAAGCCACACAATGTTGTAAGCACTTTAACGATGGGTTCCACACACAAAGGTCAACATCATGAATAACGGGAAAGGATATCAGCTTTGGCGAAGTCTCTGATGCCACAGTGGGGGGCGCTCGGTGTGTTGGGTATGCAGAAGTCCAGGTAAAACCAGTGGGCCAGCTCAATCTGGAAGCACACCCGGATAGCGTTGTCCCTTTCTTCACTGGGAATGTGCAGGATGAAGCGACTGCGGAGACAAAAGAACAGCCATTATTTGTGGAAAATCATTTTCATCCACTGCTAAAAATACCATTTTTAAAAAATATAAAAACATTAATAAGAATAAAATACAATTTAACAATGTAAAAACATGTAAATAATAATAAGCTATATTTTAAGAAAAATATAGCAACTAACAGAAATAAGAATATCTAATTTGACAATATCATCCATCCATCCATTTTCCTCCGCTTATCCGGGTCCGGGTCGCGGGGGCAGCAGTCTCAGTAGTGAAGCCCAGACTTCCCGGTCCCCGGCCACCTCCTCCAGCTCCACCGGGAGGTCACCAAGGCATTCCCAGGCCAGCTGTGAGACATAATCCCTCCAGCGTGTCCAAGGTCTGCCCCGGGGCCTTTTCCCGGCTGGGCATGCCCGGAACACCTCACCAGGGAGGTGTCCGGGGGGCATCCGGACTAGATGCCCGAGCCACCTCAACTGACTCCTCTCGATGTGAAGGAGAAGCGGCTCTACTCTGAGCCCCTCCCGGATGGCTGAGCTCCTCATCCTATCTCTTAGGGTGAGTCCAGCTACCCTACGAAGGAAACTCATTTCAGCCGCTTGTATCTGTGATCTCATTCTTTCGGTCATGACCCAAAGCTCTTGACCATAGGTGAGGGTGGAAACATAGATCGACTGGTAAATTGACAGCTTTGCCCTCTGGCTCAGCTCTCTTTTCACCACGACAGTCCGGTACAGCGACCGCATTACTGCCGAGGCTGCGCCGATCCGTGTGTCGACCTCACGCTCCCACCTTCCCTCACTCGTGAACAAGACCCTGAGATACTTAAACTCCTCCACCTGGGGCAGGACCTCATTCCCAACCCGGAGGGAGCACTCCACCCTTTTCCAACTGAGAACCATGGCCTCTGATTTGGAGTTATTGAGTCTCATCCCAGACGATTCACACTCAGATGCAAACCGTCCCAATGCTGAAGGTCACAGCCCGAAGAGGCCATAAGAACCACATCATCTGCAAATAGCAGAGATGAGATTCTAAGGCCCCCCCAAACTGGACTCCCTCAACACCTCAAAAATTGTGAACAGAATTGTGACAAAGGGCAGCCTTGGCGGAGGCCAACGTTTACCGGAAACAGGCTCGACTTACTACTGGCAATGCGAACCAGACTCCTGCCCTGTTTGTACAAGGACCGGATAGCACGTAGTAGCGCGCCACCAATCCAGTACTCCCGGAGCACCCCCCAAAGGACGCCACGAGGGACACGGTCGAATGCCTTTTCCAAGTCCACAAAGCACATGTAGACTGGTTGGGCAAACTCCCATGCACCCTCGAGCACCCTCGTGAGGGTGTAGAGCTGGTCCAGTGTTCCACGACCAGGACGAAAACCGCATTGGAATTTGGTTAACCAATGCGGTTAATTTGACAATATATATTTTTAATTATACTCAAATATAATTTAACAAGAATATAAAAACATTAACAAAAATAAGAATAAAATAACATTTCACAATATCAACTTAAAAATAAGAATAAAATATAATTTAACAATGTAAAAACATTGTAAAAAAATATATAATATATTTTAAGAAAAATATAAGGGTTACAGGGATCCATAGGTGGTGAAATAGATGGTGACGCCGTCTCTGAATTTGTTAAACAGTGGCACATTGTTAGCTGATTTTAAGATCAAAACCTGGACATAAGTTATGAGTTTAGCCAAACTTACCATGCTGATACAGCTGCTTTAAAAGAGATCAAGTCCGGCTTTACACTCAACCCAGTTCGCTAACGAGATTCAGAATACCCTCATTGTCAATGCAGACGTCAGCTCATTTGCATATAAACATCACAATACACTCTTTATGTTTACAGTGGTCGAGTGGTTTGCATGTAGACCACACAGTCTGTGTGGAGTTTGCATGTTCTCCTCGCGTGCGCGTAGGTTATACCCGGAGAAATGTGGGAGGTTTCCTCATTCCAAAAACATGCATGTTCATTGTTAAATTGCCCGTGCGGTTGCGCAGCCAACAACTTCATGTTCATTCATTCATTTTCTAACGCTTTTTCCTCACGAGGGTCGCGGGGGGTGCTGGAGCCTATCCCAGCTGTCTTCGGGCGAGAGGCGGGGTACACCCTGGACTGGTCGCCAGCCAATCACAGGGCACATATAGACAAACAACCATTCACACTCGCATTCATACCTATGGACAATTTGGAGTGGCCAATTAACCTAGCATGTTTTTGGAATGTGGGAGGAAACCGGAGTACCCGGAGAAAACCCACGCATGCACGGGGAGAACATGCAAACTCCACACAGAGATGGCCGAGGGCGGGGAACAACTTCATGTTGTTTGTTGTTAAATAAAGTTTGATCGCACATTTCTTATGACACAACACAAGCCAGTTTTACCTGTCCACATACAAAACCACCAAGTTACAGGTTTTGAAAATCTCCACTTGGGCCAACTCAATTATGCAAATTAGACGATGACGTCAGCTTCCCTCGCCACTGGCAACCCAGCGCCACAGAAAGATTGCAGTCCTGATACAACACTTCTAGTGTAGGTTAAAATATGGCGTATATTACATACTAAGCCATCCGAATAAAACATCCATATCTTAGCATTGTGAATTAATTAATCTTCTTACCGATATGATGTTATGTTACCAAAAACGCGCTGCGGGCCGCACTTTGGACACCCTTGAATTAATACCAATATACATCCACTGAAGCAACATTTCCGCTTTTTGTTTGCGTGGACTGATAATTCCTTCAAATTGATTTTCCGTACATTTACACCAACACTCAATGTAACATCGGCAGGCAAAACAACAACAAATGCGTCCGTCTTTTCAAGGTGAAGTCGTTGGAGATATTTGCTTTGGACGCTGTTTAAAAGCAAAAGGTGACAAGAAAGATAGAAGAAGCATCCAGTCACCTGCAGAGATCGTCCAGTAAACCAGACGGGATGTCGACTCTTTTTGTTTCCATGTTGTTTAGTCATCGAGGCGGACTGGAACAAAAGCCACAGCAGCGCGAAGCTTCCTCCGCGTTTTTACTCACATCCTTCTTCCCGCAGCAGCCCCCACTCGCCTCCACAGTAGACTTTTTAAAAAACAAAGTTGTAAATTCGGATACGAACTAATGGGCTAACACCGAGTGGACCAACACCGGAGGTTAAACATCTAATCGGGAAATAACGCGAGGTGATTCCGTGAAATATAATTGGTTAGTTGCTATGTCACTCAACGACCAGACAAGCGATCATGTTTACGTCGTCTGTGCCCCAAATTCAACCTCTTACTAAAATTATAATAACTACTTCTTCGCCATTATCATTCTGTACTCTTTAATATTTCATATAAGTTATTATTTCATGTGTATCGTTTTATTTCACTATTGATTCCGTAGGGTTTGACTGCTGCTTCTTCTCCTCCCTCTTCTTCTATATTGGCTTAGGAACGCATTACCGCCCCCAACTGGATGGAAGAATACATGTAGTAATCCGCTTCTCTTGTTCACTTCATTGCAAAACAAATCACTTTTTGGTGGGTTTATTTTATGTTTTAATAAACAAACTAACTAATTTGCCGTTCCTTTAGCATACGTAGCAGCCAGTTCATTACCCAGCATCCAAATATGTCCCCCAAAAATGTGATTTGATCCCTACGGTTTTTCTAACTTTAGCCCCATACAAAGACAACAGTCAGTTTTTTTATTTTTTATTTTATTTTATAAGTATAAATACATAAATGATACTAAGTATTTGAAAACAGAGTGAATTGATGTCCGCTTGTCTTGTTATGTTCTTAATGAGCAACCTAAAATAAAAATAACAGCTCCAATGGAGTCAGTGACTTACTAGCCATGAGCCATACAGGCTCTTGGGTCTTGTCTGTGGTGGGGGAGAAGTTTGAATGGAAGAAATGGAAGTTTGTGTGACAGCAGTCTTTTAGCCACCTATATTTAGTTATTTTTTAAAGAGAAAGGACTAATTTGTGTTTTTAGGGAATGTTTTTGTCACCAAAATACAAGTTATGAATAATTACATATTATTTTAAAATTCATTTTCTACCATTTTTTCCTCATCGGGCTGTGACCCTCAGTGATTACAGGGACCACATGCTAGATTAATTGGCCACTCCAAATTGTCCATAGGTATGAATGTGAGTGTGAATGGTTGTTTGTCTATATGTGCCCTGTGATTGGCTGGCGACCAGTCCAGGGTGTACCCCGCCTCTCGCTCAAAGACAGCTGGGATAGGCTCCAGCACCCCCGTGACCCTCGTGAGGATAAGCGGTAGAAAATGAATGAATGAATGATGTTTTGGCAGGGTGCATATTGGCACGTGCGGACAAAAGCAGGAGGCGATACAGAAGGACAGAAAAAGAGACATGGGAGACAACAACAACAGGCAGGCTGAGGGCAACCAATTCCCTCAACAGGCGACAGACTTTCTCCACAGGGGATGCCCAACCCTACGTAATATACACTGGGCAAGAAGGATTAGAGGAGGTTTCATTTTTCAGTTTTCAGTGATCCACTTCTCACTAGCTCCTGCCTCCCCCCTCCAAGTTAGGAATTAGGCAATTAGATGGCAAAGGATACACAGGGGTTTTTAAGTCAGTTGGCTTTGCTCCAGCGAAGGAGCACAGCTGGTGATGGTATGCAGACGGTAGCTAACATCATCTATGATGGCCAGCAGTTTGTCCAGAGATATTCTCATTCTAGAGAAGAGATCTAGCGATCTGCAAGCGTCACTAGGGAGTGCAGCTTCAAACAGGCCGTTGTTCCACTGCAAGAACCAGGAACTTTATATCTGAAACCAGGAACATTGTCCAGGAACCAGAAACCTTACCCTGGAACAAGGAACTTTATCCAGGAACTTTATCCTGGAACCAGGACTTTTCCCCTTTAACAAGGAATTTTACACTGGAACAAGGATCTTTACTCAAAGCCGCTTTATTAGTCTGCCCAGCCTAAAGGACTTCCTCTGGTGAATGCTGCCTCCTCAGCAGACCACAGCATAGAAGATCACACTGGCAATGACAAACTGGTAGAACTTCTGCAGACCAAGGTTTTTCAGGTGCTGACCATCTCTACCTTGCTTCCCTCCATCACACTAGTTGCATACTCCAGTATTCCCAAAGTCTATGACCAGTTCCTTTGAGTGTTGGGCTGCAGGTGATTGGAATCTTCACAGGACACTGATGCACCTTGTGATGACATCATCTACAAAGTTCTGAATATGACACAGGTCAGAGCTGTCCGAGATGTACCGGGTGAATAGGTGTGGGTCCAGCACAGCGCCTTGAGGAACTGTTCTGATGACTACTGTGTCAGACGGTCAAACATCCTACTGTTTGTCTGTGAGGTAGATGGACACCAAGAACCACCAGGACACTAGAGTTCACTAGCATCTGTGGCAGTTTGTCCTGGAGCTTCAGGGCCTGTATGGTGTTGAAAGCACTTTAGAAGTCCAGAAACAGGATCTATGGTTGTCCATTATACAAACTGTAGCGAGTCCTGGCCCTGTTCTACTTGGGGCTCCAGTGCCTTCATCAGTTGGAAGTCATTCAGCTTGTTCGGCCAGTTCTTTTTTGGAACTGGAACTGGGCACTCCCCCAGGATGTAGACTCATATTGAACACATGTTGGAGCAGGTCTACCAGTCCAAAAGACACACCTTGTCCTTTACACCTTCATTTCCAACAGTAACAGATAACAGCTGGCTCAGTCTTGCCAAAGTACGTTGGTAAACCTCATTCTCTGATACCTTAAGATTTGTGCTGGACATCAAGTTGCCAGTTGATGTATTTAGCTCAATGGCCAGTGGTCTGGACTCTCAATCTGTAAACCTGGTTTGAGCCCGGGTAAAAAACATGGGGTTGGTTGGACCATACATCTTCATGACTCCAGCATCTGCAGTACTTCTAGCAGGACTCTAATTACAAATCCACATACTTCCTTCATTCATTCGTTTTCTACCTCTTATCCTCACAAAGGTTGCAGGGGGTGCTGGAGTCTATCTGTCAGCTGTCTTCGGGCGAGAGGCAGGGTACACCCTGGACTGGTGGCCAGCCAATCACAGGGCACATATAGACAAACAACCATTCACACTCACATTCATACCTATGGACAATTTGGAGTCACCAATTAACCTAGCATGTTTTTGGAATGTGGGAGGAGAACATGTGGAGAACATGTTCCACACAGAGATGGCCAAGGGTGGAATCCAACTTGGGTCTCTGAGCTGTGTGGCCTGAGTCCTAACCACTCGTTCACCGTGCAGCCCGCCCAAAAATCATTGGACAAAGAAATCTAACATGTGCATAAGCATACTGGAAGCACTGCAGTCACAAGATGCTATAAAATGAAGATAATGTACTGTTGGGAATAAACAAAAACAATTTCACAATTACCAGAATTGAAGTGACAAATGTAGGTTTGCCTTCTGATCTTGTTTAAAAGAAAAGGCCACCAATGTGATAAGATTTACATGTTTATCTGTTTATTTTCACAAATATCTGTCTTTTGTGTTGTTCATACAGCCGCACTTGTATATTCATGTATTTATCGATAAGTCCCTTATATATTTATATGATATTATTACATTGGAACTTGGATTCAGGCAGACCTTGAGTGCAAAAAACCAAAAAATTTGAATTAAAGCCAAGAGTATATGTATATATATATATATATATATATATATATATATATATATATACTCTTGGCTATATATATATATTGGTATATATATATATATATATATATATATATATACACGTATATATATATATATATAAGGGCAAAATGACAACAATTTCAAGTCAGAGGTATTGGTATTGGTGCTTGGTATCGGACATATAACAAAATTTGCAGTATTGCTCACCTCTATAATACAGAATCTCGTGTACTGTAATTGCAATGTCATCAGAGCAAAGATGGTGCAGTTCCACAGGAAGTATTACCCTGAACATAGACTCGCAGGGGGCATTATTCAAACATTGGGGAACCTCTGTGTGCCCTTATTCAACCTTACAATTAAAATCTAGTGTAAAATTAAGCCTCATGGTGATTAAATAAAGTGTGTCTTCTGCAGGCGGAGGAGAGAATAGGTAGCGTGTATGTGGTGTGTAGCAGCGGTTAACCAGCATTACTTCCGCACTGTCAGTGTGAATTCACGTCACACCAAGTGACGGTGTGACTGTGAATGATTGTTTGTTTATATGTATCCTGTGGCAGTCCAAGATAGAGGGTGCAGTTAGCTGTCATCCTGAACCTTGAAAATGGGAGAATGAATGACATAAGACGACAATGAAACACCTGAAAGCATAACTCGGGAAATATTCCATTAATCTCTTCCGCATGCGTTACGTCAAGTTAGCAGGGTTTTAAACAAATGTATGCTTTAGTTGTTTCGGCCAATTTCAAACTAAGCTGACAGGCAGCCTGGTTAAGTAACCAGATTTAAGTATTACAGCTGGTTATTACCTCGATCTATTTGTACAGACAAAATAAGCGACGTTGTTGTATAAACATTTTATTCGACCCCGTTGTCCAATTAGTTCAATAGAAGAATGTTTATTTTATTATGAAGACAATAACCGGAAGTTAATGTGTTCACTCTTGGAGACTTGACGCTGGCGGAGTAACGGAGTGTTGTGTTGCAGGAGTGTCGCAGTTTCTCACGCAGAACTTCCTAATTCATCGGTGTCTACGAGTGGGAAGAGCAAACATGGCACAGGCTATTAAGGAAAGATTTGAAAAGTTCCTTCACGAAAAGAACCTCCTGACGGATGTCCTTGCCAAGATCGAAGCAAAGACGGGAGTCAACAGGGCGTATATAGCTGTGGGTGAGTATTGGCAGACAAAGGGGGCGAATAAAAAGACTATTAGTACATGAAATGGTATGTACGACACGTTCCCAAAATAAAGCCGTTCAGTTTTAACATGATGATGTGTTGGCGTTCGTTCCAGCTGTCGTCGCCATCATCGCGGTGTACTTGGTGGTTGGTTATGGAGCCTCCCTGCTGTGTAACCTCATCGGTTTCCTTTACCCAGCCTACATATCGTAAGTGGACGGGACCATTTCAGACGCACACACACACATAGCTTCTGTTCTAAACGTGACGTCACTGACATGTATATAGTGTCTACAGTGTGTAGCTGTAGTCAAATATATTCAGGTGTGGTCACAAGTTTACATTCGCTCATCATGGCCATGAATGTCAATCATTTTGAGACCTTCATGATGTATTTGAACCATTCCTATTCCAGTGTATATATTTTACCATGTTATCAAATTTTCAGGATTACACAATGTATATCTTCAATTATTTCTAGCCATTGCTGTTTTGCCGCAGAAGTTGAAGCTCGTTATTAGCAGCCAACACGAACAGAGCAAACATTAGACTGCTACTCAAACAAGAGAAAGACCCCACCCTCTCCGCCCATAATCACTTATAAACACGGACGATACATTGGTCCCGGTGGTATTTTTCTCTTGATGTCACTGGTTGTGTGTTCCTTGTCAGTCATTGTGCCATCTCAAGCTTGGGCGGACTTGGGAGTCTAATGGTAACGCCACTTGGTTAAACAACCATGCCTCAGGGGACAGATAGTAATATTACTCTAAGGCTGTCAAAAAGGGAGCATGCCTCCATCATGTTTGCAATTTTCTTGATAAACAATTTGTAGCCACGTTTACATGAGGAGCTTTTCCTCATTCTGAATGGAATCTTTCCGAATGAATATTCCAATCTCTTGTCTACATGCGGCGCTATAATCAAACAGAATAGTCAATGGGGCATGCCCAGTAACGTGTAAACATCAACATCACGTGATACCGACTTCCCAGAGTTTTTCTTTCACTTGTCGGAATAACTCCGTATTGCCAATTTTTTCCGTTCGTCCATTCTTGAAATTTAGTTTGGATCAAAAACAAACTTTCCGCAGCAGTCAAGTGCCGATTGCCCGCCTCCATTTTTAAAAGCGAAGAACGTCTGGACGTCTTACGTCATATCTGAGCATGCACTGAAAGATAAATTTAAACAGGAAAAGATCAAATTCAATCTTGCTAATATTTTATAATTAAACTGGGGACATGTTTTATATAGATATATATTTTCTTTTTATGAATAAAGTATAGAAGGGTTTAGATTCTGTTCCACAGATGGCGGTAATGGACACCGAAAGCTGCTTGCCAACCGCCAATAAACAACAGAAGAAGAAAAACACCACATATATTTAATATATAATAATAATATATATACATATATTAATATATAAACACCACAATATTTGGGTCCATGTATACATGGCTATTGTTTTTAGAACCAAAAGCGATGAAATTGTCAATGGTATATTACTTGTGAATACTTGATATGGCAAGAAAGCATCCAAGACTGAACAACACGGTGCGGCTGCAAATGAGATGTTAAATATACTATAATTACTAGGGATGTCCGATATTGGCTTTTTTGCGAAAACCCCATATGTCGATATTGTCCAACCCTCAATTTCCGATACGTATATCATAGGTACTGATACTCATAGGTACGATACTGATATGTGCAACATGACATATCTCCTGTGGTGGAATGAACACATGTGTTGTATACAGCATTTTTTATATCGGTTTTCATGATCGGGAAAAAATCAGATACCGATATCAACCCATATTGATACAGTAAATTATCGATACTAGCCACGTATACATGGACCCAAACATTCCAATTGCATTCGGTTTCGCCATCTGTGGAACAGAACCTTAACCCTTCTATACTTTATTCATAAAAAGAATATATATATTTATATAAAACATGTCCCAAGTTTAATTATAAAATATTAGCAAGATTGAATTTAATCTTTTCCTACATTTTAAATTCATCCCGGATGCATTCTTTCAGCACTTTCTTTCAGTTCTTTCTTTCTCTTGCAACCCATGCCTGAAATCCAACAGTCTTTCAACAGAAAATAGTTAAGAACCACTGACCTAGACCAGGGGTCGGCAACCTTTACTATGAAAAGAGCCATTTCACCCACTTGCCCACTAAAGAAAAATAGCCTGGAGCCGCAAAACGTTGTATGTTTAAAACAACATTGGAGGGAAAAAAAAGACGAGTTGGAGTACTCTTGCTAGTACTGGAGATAAACTTTTGTTTTTAAATGAGCTCTAATTTATTTTTTAGAATCGTCAAATAACTCATTAATAATAATTAATAACTCAAATAACTCAAAGTATTACTCATTTCCCTTCATGTTAACCTGTCAGAGAGAACTGGATAGCATCCTGTCTGCTCATTCAGTCACCAGTCAGAACTCAGTCAGGATGCATTCATGGTCTCACACAAAGTTGGATTTTTGTAAACTCATAACAAAGACGTGCATTTTCACCACACGGGTGCTAAAAAATATTCAAGCTTTGCAAAGGGAGCCGCAACAAAGAGGCTGGAGAGCCACATGCGGCTCTGGAGCCGCGGGTTGCTGACCCCTGACCTAGACGGACCAAATCAATATGAACCAAACTAAATTAGTAGTATTGGTTTGGTCCTCAACATATCGAAAACAGAGGCGCCTAAAAATTCCCAAAACAAAAAGAAAATAGGTCTGCTTTCATGGATGACTCGGGACATTTTAAATTAGTTACACTTGAGAGGTTGAAATCAGAAGACATTGAGATCTCAAAGAGACATTAAGAGGCGCTTCTTCTGCTTGAAAGAAAGTTGCTCTTTATTTGGGCAGGCAGCAATCAGGACGGAATTTGCAATGCGGTTTGAACACAACAGACCTTACAAAGAAGGCTAACCATGGCCACTGTGCAGACAAAAAAGATCAAAGTGAGAAGCACGACACAGCCAACTTCATACTAATCATGTAATATTTACAAAGCCGTCTAGCAAAGTATGCTGTGAAGCAGGAAGTGCTCTCTGCGACACTACATAGCCCCCACCTAGCAAGTTATCTGTCCTCAGCTACCTCAGTATCCATGACAAACACATAGAAACGTACCATCAATTTCTACTGTTTCACGCATGAAAGGTACCCAAAAAAAGTAATGTGGTAGACCCCAAAACAAAGACGGGACAAGCCACGGCCCAAAGGAAGGTTGTTACTGGTGCCGAGTGCAGTCCAAGAGAAGGGTTTGGATTTGATTGACCTGATTTGCTCATAAATACTGAAAATGGCTGAACTCTGTTAAGAGCATGCGTGTGTACAGTCGTCCCTCGACACTCACGGCTTCACTCTCACGGTTTTAAAAAAATCTATTAAATCATGCTGCTTCATGGATGTGTAAGGCCTATTGGTAAACAGGATGCGTATTTTACGTGTATTGCAGGTTTCAATTTGCACAACAACAATAATAACATTATAATCATACTATTAATAATCAGAGTAATCATAAAGACTTGCAACTGTAATCCAACCTAAAAACTCTGAACCCCCAACGTCACACTTTATTGCAATACACACAAGCACAAGTTTTATATACATCTTAAATGGCGTAGTGTGTCTGAGAGGCATTCCATCATGTCAAGAGGGCTCTAAGAATGTTAAAACTTTATTTTGAAGGTGGCAAACTGTTTTTCTAGCTCTAACTACGAAAATATTTCTTTTCTGAAGAAGAGATTCTACTTTGTGGCAATTCACTTATTACGGTTGGGTCTGGAACCTATTAATACCTATTATATTCATGTACTTCACTTTTTCTCTTCACCATAAACAACAGATTTTATGTACAAACTTGCAAGTTTGACAGTCTATATTCCAACAGTAAACACAACTTTCTGAAAAATGCAATTTTGAAATGAGAAAGGAATTGCAATTGAATGCCGTGTTTCCACCAGGAAGGCAATCTATACACCATATTTTCGGAGTATAAGTCGCACAAGGCCAAAAATGCATCATTAGGTAGAAAAAAAACATACATAATTGCGGGTAATTTATTTTACAATTTTACTTGACCAAAACAGACATTGCGTCCTCTTGGAAGGCAAGTTCTAACAATAAAAGAATAGAGAACAGGCTGAATAGGTGTAAGATAGTATGCTAACACAATGGTTATTCAGCTACACTAAAAATAAACATGACACAACAGAAAAGGTGTCCAGTGTATGAAAAATAGTGCGACTTATAGACCGAAAAATACTGTATTTTTGGTAGTGGGTTGCATAACTATAAATTTTGGTAATGGTTTTATTTCATTTGAACATGCATCAGATTACAATTGAGTGCATCACATAATCAGTTCACAGTTCCACATGTCCAAAAGGAGTGGGAAAAAGCAAAGCTTATTAAATCCTATCCCTCCATCTACAATCCGTAATTGTTACATTGTTACTGTTACTGTTACTGTAACATTTGTTCACCTTCTGTCTTTCTAAATTAATATTTATTTATTCATTCATTCATTTAGTAATTTAAAATTTAACTTTAGTTACTTTAGAAGTAGTATTTAATATATAAATATTGCATATTTTTGTAGTTACAGCGTAGAAAACCCTGCATGACCTTCTAAAAACCTTGTTTTAACATTATTAAGCCCTGTAAACATGGAATAACACCCCTATAGTTACATGAATCTGTATTACCTAATATAGTAGACAATAATAAGGCATAATAACTCATAATTAGCATTGGGAAAATTCCTTGTTTTTGGAGTATCTGAAATGTAAATGTTTTTTCCCATAATGCATAAGCTGTCATGGTGGCCCAGCACCCAAGGGAGCTCATGAGCTTGCCGTCTTTATGTAGAAGAATTTGAAACTGATATTATTGGGTGGAAGAGAATCCATATGATCCATGTGATATTTATTTAATTTATTTAATGAATTAATTGTATTTCCTCCCTGCAGCATCAAGGCTATTGAAAGTGCCACCAAAGACGATGATACCAAATGGTTGACCTACTGGGTGGTGTACGGACTCTTCAGTGTCGCAGAGTTCTTTGCAGACATCTTTCTCTCCTGGTTCCCATTTTACTACATTGGAAAGGTAATCTGGGTGGAGTTGGAATGATTGTTGATTGACTGGGTGCAAGTTTGAATTTATTTTGAATATTATGTCATTCACAAATGTCAATAGATCAAATAGATCCATAGACCCACATCCCTTAGCAAGGTTAATGTCTCTGCTTTCTTTGTCATCAACAAAAGTCTGTCTGGATATTTCACCATTCTTTTTGTTACAATCGGTAGTTTGATTTCCTGGCACAGAAACATGTTACACTGGTGTTCTATCGGGGTTGAGGTCAGGGCTTTGGGAAGGACATAAGAGAACTTTAATGTTAGTCTTTATCCATTCCAAACCCAGTTATGTGTTTTTGGATCACTGTCCTGTTGCAACATCCAATTGTGTCAAAGTTTGTCATTTAGTTGTTGATGTGAGAGGGGGGATACTTTTGTGACAGTACATGCAATGTCCGTTAATTAAATACACAAATCCTTACATTCATTAGCCACATATACATGGACCCAAATATTCCAGTTGCATTCGGTTTATTTGCTCAAACGGAAAGAGTGTAACCTTTGTAAACACCTCATTCCGAAAGAAAAGTGCCAATCCGAATGACCATATAATCCGATTGAGGTATCTTGTACCCGCTCAAACGGAAAGTTGTCCGGGTGCGTTCTTCTTCGTGGTGTTTTTCTTCTTCTGTTGTTTATTGGCGGTTGGCAAGCAGCTTTCGGTGTGCATTACCGCCATCTGTGGAACAGAATCTAAAACCTTCTATACTTTATTCATAAAAAGAAAATATATATCTATATAAAACATGTCCCCAGTTTAATTATAAAATATTAGCAAGATTGAATTTGATATTTTCATGTTTAAATTTATCCCGAGTGCGTTCTTTCAGCGCATGCTCAGATATGACGTAACATGCAGCTCCAGACGTTCTTCGCTTTTAAAAATGGAGGCGAGCAATCTGCACTGGACTGCTGCGAAAAATTTGTTTTTAATGCAAACAAAATTTCAAGACTGGACCAACGAAAAACTGGCAATACAAAGTTATTCCAACAAGTGAAAGAAAAACTCTGGGAAGTTGGTAGCACGTGATGTTGATGTTTACGCTTTACTGGGCATGCCCCATTGACTATTCTGTTTAATTATAGCGGCGCATGTAGACAAGAGATTGGAATATTTCTTTCCATGTATACCAGGGTTTTCTGAAAGGTAATTCAGAAAGATTCCATCCGGATAGAGAAAAACTCCTCATGTAAATGTGGCTAATGATGGAATATGTGATTGCCCAATTTTGGCCAGTACCTGAGAAAAGGATGTACCTTTGCTAACTTTTCTCATGGGATGCCAGCCTCTGCACAGATTGCTACAAAATCAACAAATACTTGAAGACATTAAGGAAGACGTGGTCACCAATTCAATTCCAATTGTGTTATTGATCTAAGATATTTTTATTATGACACTTTTGTTTGTTTTGTTTACACAATTAGACAGGATGTGGCAAACAGCACTCTTATTTTGAAGGCCAGAAATGTGTTGTGTGTGTGTGTGTTGAGAATGACCATTGAGTAAACGTGTGTTTCGTTCTTATCTCGCTCACAATTCGCATGACGTCAACGGGCAACGTAAAATGCTCGATTACATTAAAACACAACACGGCGTAAACACACTCATACAGCATGAGCCGCACTCACACACAGCCGCACTAGCATGCAAGCGGTACAAGCTGTTAGCTGTACAACCTAAGTGGGACCAATCAAAGGCGGCCTGGGTATGCCCGCAGGCTGTGGGTGGATTAAAACTGACCCTTTTGGAAATCCAAGGAAATACAGCTGGAATAGGTGTGGATTCTGGAAGATCGACAAAGTTTTCTGTATGGGTTATTGTGTGTAGCTGCTCCATAGGAGTTCACAACTCAATACAAAGGACCGAAAATGAGTATAACAGGTCCCCTTTTCAAAATTTGGCGTAGCAGCAACTGTATGCCAGCTACTGTACATATAAGTGTCATCAAACAACAACATACTTGGTCATGGTGCAACAAAATGAAAACACATCACATAAAACACCAACTGAGTGCTAAACAGGTAACAGGTCACTGTTATTTCCAAATGCCCGCAAGGCATGCTGGGTAGTCCAGCTGCAACTATGAACATTAAAACATTGGATATCAAGAGTATGTTCATCGTCCGTGTTTACTTCTCAGATGACCTAATCAACATATCGAGTAAAAATGCAGAAAACATGGCAAAGAGGAGCACAAATTACTCTTTGCTTTGCCGCGAGAATATATGACTGTTTTTTTGCATGGGTATTGTGTGTAGATATTTGTTTGTATGCCTACATGGTGCGGTAGGTAGGTTACTTTGTCCGTCCTGTGTGTTGATGGCTCATTTGGAAATGCTCGGTGGGCTGGATTAAGACGCTAGCCGTTAGCCTGCCGTTAGTGATGATTTTTTAAAAGTTTTTCAGTCAGGTCGCCGTTTCGAAATGCGAATATTGTTTGAAATGTTCCAGTTGCCTATGAAGTTGTCGGTTCTTTGTGGACAAATGCTAGTAGAAATGTAAGTGCCGTGTTGCTTCTTGTTCACTGAAGACGCTTGTGGTCTTTCCCAGTGTGCCTTCTTGGTTTGGTGCATGGCTCCAACTCCTTCCAACGGCTCGGTCCAGATTTACAATCGCATCATCCGCCCCTTTTTCCTCAAGAATGAAGCCAAGATTGATGATGCGGTCAAGAACATAAAGGACAAGGCATCAGAAGCTGCTGACAAGTTTAAAGATGAGGGTGAGTACATATTACATTTAATTTATAAGCTCCTTTCTAAAAAGCTCATTGATGCAGATAAAACCACAAAAGATTAAAACAACATAATGTGTTGGCATAGTAAATCTTGGACAGTTTTGAGTCTGGATGTAAACACGGGGAGTGAGTCAATATTTCAGATGTCGGATGGTAATGAGTTCCAGGGTTTGGGAGCAGAGCGGCCACATAGCCAAGATTATTGGTTTCTATTGAGGGTGGTTCGTCTCCATCACTGTACACTCACCATTATTTTATTTTATAATTTATTTATAATAAAAAAATATGTTTAAATAAATAGTTATCATATAATTTTATAACAATAATTATTATTATATAAATACCAATAAAATAAAGTAAACAAAAAACATACAACGGAACCTCTGTTAGCGTATGCCCCAATTAGCATCTAAAATGTACACCACAGTTTTGTATCTGTGTGCATGCATTTTCCAATTACAGCGTGTCATTAATACACTGCATGAGTGCAACGGTGTTGTCAACATATTTTTAGCACAAAACATCCTTGTTAGCACCTTATTAGCTTGCTAATACCTGGAAAGAGGAAACGGATGTCAGAGTCGTCGCTCCGTCGATGATGTCATCAGCAGTTGACTCTGTAGTTCTTTGCTAACTAACACAGTTATGCCAAAAATGTCAACGCAGAGGTAGGGGTGTAACCGTACACTAGGGTTCATCAAATTTGAATGGGAAATTTTAAATTCATAATATCAATTTGGCTGGCATTCCATTTTTTTCTAATGAACATAAAAATGTCTTTTGCAAAGTTTTGAGAAAATCCATTGAGATTTAGGGGTACCACCTCACACATAAACTTTTGTAAAATTTCGGAAAATGTGCAATTGCCAAAAAGTTGACCTGGAAATGTTGAGTACAATGAACTTCTATACAGCATCTTTTTCTATAGGGTCATCAAAGGGGGCCCAGACCAAAGACCAAGCTGGGACTGCTAGTCTGAAAGGAACTAGTGTACATCAGATTATGTAGGACTACAGTACTACTCTCAATAAATATGAGGCATCAGTAATACTGTCTACTCTATATTACTGTTGTTGATGTTGGGCTTGCTCAGCTATTAGCTAACTGTCTTTAGCAAACTGTACAGTAGAGGCAATGAGCACTAAATACCTATAAATATGACTACAAATCATTCAAATTACAGAGACAAAACCACAAATTTGGTAGTAATATGTAATAGGAGTATGAATACCAACAAAAACATAAAGATCACCTCAGAGTTCTTGAGCTGCAGTCTTTGCTGACCTCAAATCTCCATGGCGACCATGAACTGTTCACCACTTTATTCCACAAAAACAGATGTATGGTGGCACCCCTAAATAACCATGTATTGGAAAAATATTTAGTATGTGTTGTTTCTACATATATTGGAACACTTTTAGTACCCAGACATATCAAAATTCAATAATTGTGTTTTTTGATGCACTCTACTGTACAGGTAACCCACGGTATGGTCCATAACTTTGGTATTTGGGCTACGGTTTCGGTTCAATACGTTTCATAAAGAGAGAAATATAGCGAAAACAAAGCTTTTTTTGCGCAAACAATGCATATAACTATTTTGACTAGAAAGCCATAAAAAACAACAAAACAAGGCAACAGTGTTCTATTGACATAACTGACCTGTATATAAACCAAGCGATAGTGACATTGTTATAATGACACAGGGCCTCACGCCTCTACTGAAAAACTGCGATAGGACACCAGTCTATACTGACTAGGAAACAAGAACACGCTCAGAATAGACAACCAAATTATCAGTAAAGTATTAGCCCACATTCTTATGTTTTTTTTCTATGTGTGTCGTGATATCATGTGCTTTGTGTTCCATGTATCACTACACTAATACACTAGTCAATATCATGGTGAATTACTCCATGGGCATTTGTCAGTCTGGTCCAGCTGGTCTGGGGCATCTTTTCCAGTTTTCAAGTTAGACCCCAAACGGACTCTTTCCGTTGGGCCATACGGAGCTGCACTGCACGGAGCTTGTGTGAGCCTACAACACAGATTTCCATCTTGCGGAATGCTTCCGGCGGCCGCACTGGAGCTGCAACTTATTCAGTGTGATCCCGGGGTAACCCGCACAGAAAGCTTTCTAGGTCATTCAGAATCAGCACAAATTTTTTTTTTTTCTTCCACACACAGCCTCCGGGCACGCCCACTCCCGTATGATTGGTCGCACTCGGCTTGTACCCGGGCACGCCCTTATAACGAAGTCACTGGCTTGTTGGAATCGGCTCGCCGTGAAGTCGAGCGTTCAGAGCCATCCCAAACTTCTTTCAGGGCTTGTTTCCAAATGCGTAGACCTCCTTATCTGAAACTTTGGCATCACTTTGACTACATTTATAGGTCAGAGAATTATCATGAATGTAGCTGTAACTGTATATAAAATCATAAATGGAGTTTTTTTTAGAGGGCTTTTTAGTCCAAGTAGGTGTGTCCAGTTAAGTGCATTGTTAACTCTCACATGTGACTTGTTTTTCTCTCTTTAGAACACACAGAAAAGGGAAATGTTTGAAATAAGAATGGGTAAAATTATATACATTTATTATCATTTGTATGTACAGTATATGTTAGTTGTTGGGGAAACTACGGCGCTTGGCTGAGGTCTGCGCTCTCGGAGTGCTTTTCTTGTGTACTGCTCACACCTTTGTAATGAGTAAACATTTCCGATGAGCTGACTCTAGTTCCCAATGAATGAATCAGGGAACATTCTTGATGTAATGTGTCCTATTAAAAAAAAGAAATAAAGCAGTGTTTGTTTCAGTCATCTGATGTGCCTTTGTGTGTGTCCACAGCTAAAAGAGCAACAGCCAACATCATGTTTGAGGAGAAGAAGAGCTCTTAAAAAGGTCCCTGCAGCTGTTCCAGAAAATAATGTTGCCTTGTTTATATTTAATGGATGACCTGTCTGCTATGTAACGTCAATTAAAGCCTGGTGCCCCACTACTTTGTGCTGGAAGGTGTATGTATGTGGATGTCAAGTCACTTCATCGCCACGACTCATGCTTGAAGACTCACTTCATGCTTCTGCTTAGTCACCCTTGCTAGCAAGTAACAGCGACTAAAGAGTTATTGGAGCTGGAACAAATTTCAGTTTTAATGTAAATGTTGATGCAAAGGGATGCAAGGCAGTCGAGTGGTTAACACGCAAGCCACACAGCTTGGAGACCCAAGTTCAATTCCACCCATCTCTGTGCGGAGTTGTCATGTTCTCCCCGTGCATGCGTGGGTTTTCTCCAAAAACATGCTAGGTTAATTGGCGACTCCAAATTGTCCATAGGTATGAATGTGAGTGTGAATGGTTGTTTGTCTATATGTGCCCTGTGATTGGCTGGCCACCAGTCCAGGGTGTACCCCGCCTCTTGCCCGAAGACAGCTGGGTTAGGCTCCAACAAGCCTGCGACCCTTGTGAGGAAAAGCGGTAGAAAATGAATGAATGAATGTAAATGTTGATGCGAAGGGATGCAAGGCGGCCGAGTGGTTAACACGCAGGCCACACAGCTTGGAGACCCGAGTTCAATTCCACCCATCTCTGTGTAGAGTTGGCATGTTCTCCCCGTGCATGCGTGGGTTTTCTCCAAAAACATGCTAGGTTAATTGGCGAATCAAAATTGTCCATAGGTATGAATGTGAGTGTGAATGGTTGTTTGTCTATATGTGCCCTGTGATTGGCTGGCCAGCAGTCCAGGGTGTACCCCGCCTCTTGCTTGAAGACAGCTGGGATAGGCTCCAGCACCCCTGCGACCCTTGTGAGGATAAGCATTAGAATGAATAAGCAAGTCTGCCAAAGGCCTTGCCATTCTCACTGTGTCCAAAGAGAGAAATCTGTTTTGCCTTTGCCATCAAGAGATCATTACAGTGGGAATACCTGACAGAAAATGACACCGAATCCATATTTCATTTCTTCATTTCATAATCTGCATCCTCAAAACATTTTGTCTCACACCCATTTCTTCTTTTTGCATTTTAAAACTCAACTTAGAACGTTTTTAAGATCAAGCAGTCCGGCCATATATTTTCTATGCTGCTTATCCGTATTATGGTGGTGTGGTGGAGCCTATCCCAAGCGGGGTACACCCCGGACTGGCAGATCAAACAGTACAAAATATTAATTATTCTGAAGAATTTTCAATCAGGAGTGTAGAATTACCTCTGCCAAGCGTTCTATTGTGCTCCGCCTCAAGTTTCCCTGCTGGTGAAGACATAGCAGCTGCAAGAGCAGCTTCAGAATTCAGGAACCCACACCGCTTTAGCAGAAGGAATGCAATTCTTTTCCTCTCAAAACTGGACTATGCATCTTTTTCCACCTAGCGCTTTTAGTTTATTCTCCTGCGACAATGCCCCCTCCCCTCCTTCTTACATAGCTTGACAAAAAAATCTAACCTCAGACTGTACAGGCAGTACATTACTTCCTGTGTATATACGACTATTTCCAACATTGTTACCATTACCAATTGCCTAAAAATGTCATCCAATATGATCTCAGGGAAGAACTAAATTCAAAACACTTATATGCTAGGACAGCATTAAAAAGCCATAGCATTTCAGTATGTGGAATCAAACTATCGAATGGATTGAGTAAGAACCTCAAACAATGCACAACGATGAGCCAATTCAAGAAACAATACAAGCAGTTGATGTTTGCTGTTGAATTTGGAGTCGCCAATTAACCTAGCATGTTTTTGGAATGTGGGAGGAAACCGGAGTACCCGGAGAAAACCCACGCATGCACGGGGAGAACATGCAAACTCCACACAGAGATGGCCGAGGGCGGGATTGAATTCGGGTCTCCTCGCTGTGAGGGCTGCACGCTGCCCCCCCGGAGGTCAAGGCCGGGGGCCAAAGGCCACCTCACCCCCCAACCCCAGCCATGCACCACCCCGGTGGGAAACGAGTGAGACCCTTTCTGACTAGGACTTCTTCGGCCGCCCGTCCACCCAGCAGCCATGCCCCCAGCGCAGGTAGGTAGGACAAGTTTACAAGCCGTCAAGATTACCTGCAATGAGGAACCCCCAGCCAGGTCCCCCATGCACATGTATTTCATCTTGTTACCACAGGCCTTCATTCCTCTCCAGCATTTCTTGCGCACACTCTGCACTCACTCAGATCACAGTGTCATCTATGACCTCATCTGGAGATTTGTCAGAAGGGGCTCAATGATGGAGCCCAGTGCTTCCCAAATAGTGGGCAGGCTCTCCCTGGGGGCAGTGCGGGGAACTGTCAGCGGGGTGTCCAACCAAAAGCCTGTCTCAGCTTCTTAAAAATCATTGTGACTAACACTACAAATAAAGTTTTCCAAAACCACTCAATAAATAAGTGAAATGAAAACAGGCTGTTAATAAATGTTCACAACTTACAACAAATAAAGTCCTCAAGAACAGTCGGGAGTTTACAGAACTAGGACTACGTCCATACCTCGCAGCTGGGAGACGGCTCATTAGTGTATAATGACAATTATAGGTTATCACCGAAGGTCGAGGGCTGATACTAGCACGTGGGGGCATGATACTGGGCCTGATACCAGACAAACCTTGTGATGATCTTATTATCACATACTATTTAATCATGAGCTTATTATCACGTTGAAGCGCCGAAGAACTGGAGTCTGAGGCGCAGTGTCGAATTTGGGAGAAAACGTTATTTTTCTTGCCAACATTAACTTGCACTCTTTTTGCTACGTAAAGGCATGAAAGACATGAAAGCCCCGTCCCTCAACCACAACAGGAAGCGGAAAACCCCCCGTCCCTTGCGCCTACCCCTCCGGGTGGCAACACCTCCCCTATCGATAGTTCCGGGGTGAATTATGTCCCGGTAACCTACCACTACAACGTACTATTTAATCAAAAGACCATTTTGTTTCCAGAAAATGTTCAGTTTATTACATGTATTATATCTAAACAGTGTAAACACAACCATTGCAAAAATATTTCAAGAATAATATTTTATCAACAGTCTTATCTTATCAATGTCTGACAATTAAAGTTCCATTAATCAAGTTTGGGTTTTTTGGTGACTGGAGAAGCACTAGGCACTAAGCACTCGTGCGCTGTTCTCTGATTGGTTGTTTCACGGGCACGATACCAGAGCAGCGCGCTCTGAGTGGACAGCTACGGGGTCTGATACTGGACCTGGTTTAACTCTATATTTTATCAGTATCACTGCCCTGGGCTCTGACACAGTATCATTTGGGCCTTTTCCCGTATCATTCATGGGCGGTTTCTAGGGTACAGGGGCAATTAATACTGTAGTATGTGATAATGTAACATACCTGCAGGGCTCCAGCGCATTCTCTACACTGTAAACCCTACTAAGATTCTTCAGTTTCTTCAGCTGAGCTTGGTGGGTTCCGCTGACAATTCACAGAGACAGTATAGATACAAATAACTTTGGTCTTTATCGAGAGAGCCATCTGCCAGAGCTTTAAAGCTACAAACTAAAAAAAAAAGGTGGCGTTAACATGAATTTCCGTTCTTTTGACATAACTGACCTGTATATAAACATGTTAACTTTGACACCCCTCGTTAAAACAAATGTTGGAATGTCAGGAAGCGCATGTTGCAAAAAAGTGACACTGAAAAAAGACACAAAGTGGGAATCTGAAGGCTAAAAATATCAATAACATGTTTTGATTGTGGCTGCACGGCGAGTGGTAGGCGTGCAGGCCTCACATCTAGGAGACCCGAGTTCAATTCCACCCTCGGCCATCTCTGTGTGGAGTTTCCATGTTCTACCTGTACATACGTGGGTTTTCTCCGGGTACTCCGATTTCCTCCCCCATTCCAAAAACATACTAGGTTAATTGGCAACTCCATATTGTCCATGGGTATGAATGTGAGTGTGAATGGTTGTTTGTCTATATGTGCCCTGTGATTGGCTGGCCAGGGTGTACCCCGCCTCTCGTCCGAAGACAGCTGGGATAGGCTCCAGTACCCCTGTGAACCTCATGAGGACAAGCGGTAGAAAATGAATGAATGAATGAACGTGTTTAATTGTGTTACTTAAAGGGGACCTATGATGCTTTTTCCACTTTTCTAACCTATAAATGTAGTTAGAATGTTGTTTTCTTGTGTTAAACGATGCCAAAGTTTCAGATAATGAGGTTTGCGCATTTGGAAGTGAGCCCTGAAAGAAGTTTGGAATTGCTCAAAACGTTTGGTTTCAGAGAGCGTTGCAAAAATGTTCCTTTGTGATGTCACACAGGAGCGGGCTTCCTTATGGGCGTGGCTATACACTGTCTCCCCCAAACTCTGCTTCTTTGTTTTACGAGGCAAGCTCAGGCAGAAGTCATTGGAGCAAGAGAAAAATATTTTAATATGTCAACGGTATTTCACACGGGATTGTTTTTGTGAACATGAACGTGAAATATGCGCCAAACTGCAGGGCGCTCTCGCCGGGAAAGGTGAATTAATGTCGGACACGCTGTGCGTCCACGTAGGTGGACACTAGTGGTCACTATCTGGAACATGGTAGTCCACAAAAAACATGTAATGACCACATTTGCACTACCGATGGTGTGCCAAGATTGTCTGCAGTTCTTAAACGCAGCACCCTCATGTCCAGATTCTGAGCTCCACATGCATCAACAATGTCTCTGACAAAGTGTGCCCGACTATGAGTGGTCCTCCTCAGGCAGGTGAGGTGGACGCAACGCCCTCGCATCCTGGTTCTCCTGAGCTCCACTGAACCAGCGGTGCTTCTGACAATGAGTGCTCCTTCTCGTGCAGATGAGGTTGGAGAAGCACCCACGGTGCCTACTCTCTGAGTTCATACACGTAAGTCAGGGGTCTTTATTCATTTATTATCAACTCCTCTACCCACTTTATTAGAAAGTGTGGTTTGTTTGTAGTTAGGAAGCACTTTGGGCATGTGACCATTGACCAGTGACCAGTGTGAGATTCACAAATCAAAGAAAATACAGCTGGAATAGGTGCAGATTCTGGAAGATCTAGAAAATTTATTGTAAGTTTATAATCCGGGTTATTGTGTGTAGCTGCTCTATAGGAGTCCACAACTCAATACAAAGGCTCAAAAAATGAGCATAATAGTTCCCCTTCCATACTACCACTCTTGTATTTATTTGTGTTTAATTCGACTATTATCTGCTTATAAGACCAGTGAACTTGGAAAAAATGCTGCTACATATACAATGTAGGCATACATGTGTTTCTTTTAAATATTTTGTGTTAAGCCAACAGCCCGGCAGTAAAACTCCCATTTCTCCCAGATGCCATTCCAGGCTAGCTGGTTATACTGCAAATGTGCGTAATCCAGAAACAAACATTACGCGATACTTCAGTGTCTGCAGGTGGTGTTCTTTGTCTGCTCTGTAACACAAGTACAGCAGAGAGATGTCTGATAGAATTAGTGCAACAAATCAAATGAAAAATAACAGCCTTTGTGATCTGCTGTTGGTTATCTTTCAATTCTGTTGCTGTTTCCTGAGAAAAGAGGCGAGTACCCCTAAATGCTCTGTACTGCCCCCTCCTGTCTGTCATGGTACAGTCGTCCTTCCTTTATGGCGGTTCATTTGTTCCAGACCCCCCACTATAAGTGAATTTTTGCAAAGTATGATTCAATATTGGGGCGGCACGGCGGTCGAGTGGTTAGCGCGCAGACCTCACAGCTAGGAGACCAGGGTTCAATTCCACCCTTGGCCATCTCTGTGTGGAGTTTGCATGTTCCCTGTGCATGCGTGGGTTTTCTCTGGGTTCTCCGGTTTCCTCCCACATTCCAAAAACATGCTAGGTTAATTGGCGACTCCAAATTGTCCATAGGTATGAATGTGAGTGTGAATGGTTGTTTGTCTATATGTGCCCTGTGATTGGCTGGCCACCAGTCCAGGGTGTACCCCGCCTCTCGCCCATAGACAGCCGGGATAGGCTCCAGCATCCCCTCCGACCCTTGTGAGGAAAAAGCGGTGGAAAATGAATGAATGAATGATTCAATATTAATAAAATCATTTTTTTTGTAGTTATGGCATAGAAAAACTGTTTATGATCTTCTACGTTTTTAACATTATTGGAGCCCTGTAGACATAAAATAACACCCCTATAGTCACCTTCACATTTGTATTACTCAATATAGTACATGGGGACTGTAGGGAATCATACAGACGTACCATTTTTGGACAAAAAGGAACAAAATATTGGAACAGCCTACCATCAACAATAAGACTTCTCAGACTTACACAATCTTCAAAGCAATCTCAAAAACGGCATCAGGTTACAATGGAATACATCACATAAATCAAGTTCCACACTTCCCATCTGTTATTGTTACATATGTTCACTTCCTGTATTCCAGATACCTTACACAGATGTGTAAGGTAATGTAACCATATAGTGATATAATGGTGATTTTTACAACCATAATAAATAATGATCATAGATGTAACCATCAAAATAGTGATATATAATAACAAAATAAACACAACATGACTGATTCAAGACTCTTTTCCTTGGATTTTGCAAATATCAACTGCTTGTATTGTTTCTTGAATTGTCTCATCCTTGCCCATTGTTGGAGTTCCTTACCCAATTTATTATTATCAAACTATGATAATGGTAATGGTTTAATTTCATTTGAACATGCATCAGATTACAATTGAGTGCATCCCATAATCATTTCCCAGTTCCACATGTCCAAAAGGAGTAGGAAGAAGCAAAGCTTATTAAATCCTACCCCTCCATCTGGTACTTTTACAACTGTTACATTTGTTCACTTCCTGCCTTTCTAATAAAGGTAAAGTTATTAATTTAATTATATTTAAATTATTTTTTATTAAATTAATTACCATATTACCAAATACCATAGTAAGTGTCAATATAGTGATATATATAGCACATCATGACTGGTTCAAGACTCTTCATCCTTGTATTTAGCAAACATCAACTGCTTGTGTTGTTTCTTGAATTGGCTCATCGTTGTGCATTGTTTGAGGTCCTTACTCAATCCATTCCATAGTTTGATTCCACATACTGAAATCCTATGGCTTTTTAACGTTGTCCTAGCATATAAGTGTTTCAAATGTAGTTCTTCACTGAGATCATATTTCTTTTGTAGAGAAGTATTGGATGACATTTTTAGGTAATTGGTTATTTTTAGCCTTATGCATTATTTTAGCTGTTTAAAGATTAACTATATCAGCAAGTTTAAGTATTTGTGATTTTAGAAATAAGGCTTGTGTTCTCTGTAGGCGGCATTAAATCAAATCAAATCAAATCAACTTTATTCGTATAGCACTTTTCCTGCAAAGACATGCAACACAAAGTGCTTTACAGAATTAAAACAATTAGCACAATTAAAAGGAAAAAACAAATAAAAAAAAGAAAGCCCCTCCTTCCCACCCTGCATACTAGACACACACACACACAATCACACAATCACACACAATAGGGAGACATGGCATGGCACTGGGCCGTCCACACTGGGAGGAGCCGCAGGCCGTGCCATCGGGGGACCAGCACCGGGGACCCCGGACTCCGACAAACGGGCGGACCCCCACATTAAAGGGAGGAACCCCCAGCCGGCCGGGTCGAAGGGACCCAAGGATGGCACCCCCTCAGCAGACCCGACACAGCCCCCAGTGTGGAGGACCCCCCCAGGAAACACTGGAGTTAAAAGCTGAAGACTAAGAGCATAAAATAGGACTAAAAAGTTTAACAATATTAGTTAAAAGCCTGATTAAAAAGGTGTGTCTTCAATCTTTTTTAAAAAATATCAACAGTCTCCGCAGTCCTGAGGCTCTCCGGCAGGCTGTTCCACAGGTGGGGGCCATAGTAGCTAAATGCTGCCTCACCGTGGGTTTTTGGTCTGGGTTTTGGTATTGTTAAAAGGCCAGTGCCAGAGAACAGCAGGGTCCGCTGGGGTTGATATGGTAAAAGCAGATCAGATAAATAAGAAGGTGGAAGGCCGTTAAGACATTTAAAAACCAGTAAGAGAATCTTAAAATCGATCCTGAAGCGGACGGGGGGAACAATGTAGCGACTTTAAAGCTAGTGTAATGTGCTCCCGCCCTCTGGTCCTCATCAGCACACATGCGGCTGAGTTCTGTAATAATTGGAGATTTAAAATACTTTTTTTGGGAAGACCAGAGAGCAGGGCATTACAGTAATCTAAACGACAGGATATAAAAGCATGCATTAGCACCTCCGTACTGGCCTGGGAGAGAAACGGGCGGACTCTGGCTATGTTCTTAAGGTGATAAAACCTATTTTTGTTATATTTTTGATATGTGGGATAAAATTTAGCTCAGAGTCAAAAATCACGACCAAATTTTTACCTGATTCGGCTGGTTTAAGATCCTATAGTTTTGGTAAAAGTTTCTCTCTGTGGCCTTCAGGACCTATAACTAAAACCTCAGTTTTGTCCTGGTTGAGCTGTAGGAAATTCTATGCCATCCATGACTTGTCTACAATGCAGTTAAAAAGGGCATCAAGTCATCAAGGCCCTGAGTCATCAGGAGACACAGCGATGTATGTATAGCTGCGTATCATCAGCATAGCTATGGAAGCCGATGCCGTGCTTCCTGATGACGTCCCCAAGGGGGATGTAAAGATTAAAAAGAAGTGGACCTAAAATTGAGCCTTGGGGAACCCCACATTCAATTTCATGGGTTCCTGAGAAACATGTATCCATACTTACATAAAAGCATCGGTCTGTGAGATAAGAACAAAACCAGTTAAGAACAGTACCAGAGAGGCCGACCAGGTGTCTGAGTCTATTTAATAAAATGTGATGGTCCACTGCGTCAAAAGCAGAGCTTAGATCCAGTAGAACCAACACTGTGAGCTTTTTGTTATCTAAATTCCACCTGATGTCGTTTAAAATCTTTAAAAGTGCTGTCTCGGTACTGTGGTTCCTCCTAAAGCCAGACTGATGTTTCTCTAAAATGCTATTTCTGTTTAAAAAGTCATTAAGTTGGTAAAAAAAAACAGTTTTTCTAAAATTTTACTTAAAAACGGCAAGTTGGATACAGGTCGGTAATTATTAAGATCGTTGGGGTCCAGATTGCTCTTCTTCAGAAGGGGTTTCACCACTGCCGTTTTAAAGGCGGTGGGAAAGACACCCGTCTGAAGAGAGCAATTCAAGATGTTTAAAAACTGCTCCTCAAAGATTCCATAAAGTGATTTTAAGAGTGATGTGGGAATTGGATCTAAAAGGCAGGTTGTTGGGCTTACTTGGGCGAAAACTCGACCAAGTGTCCTTGCATCAACCGGGGAAAAACTCAGGCAAGGACAACAGTCCAGGTGTGGTAACAGACAAGGCTTTCTGGGGTGACAGGCAGGATCTGATGTCCTTGATTTTAGTTCTGAAGTGGTCTGCAAAGTTTTCACAAAGATCATCAGTTGGTGTCTTAAAAACTTTATTAAAATTAGTGCCTGTTAAAATATTAAAGGTGGAGAAGAGGAACCGGGGATTGTTTTTGTGGTTGGAAATGAGTTGTGAGAAATGGGAAATTTGTGCCTTTTTGACTGCGTTATTGTAGGTTTTGAGTTGTTGACGTAAAATCTCGTAATGAACAGTCAATTTACTTTTTCTCCATCTTCTCTCAGTACTCCTGCATTTTCTTTTCAGTTTATTGATTTCATCATTTTTTCTCCACTGGGGTGTAGGTTTTCTTTTTATTGTTTTCGTTACAGGTGGAGCAACTGAGTCCAGAGTTGACTTCAGTTCACTGTTAAAATTAGCAACGATAAAATCACTTATCACATACTACAGTATTAATTGGCCCTGTACCCTAGAAAGCACCCATGAATGATACGGGAAAAGGCTGAAATGATACGGTGTCAAAGCCCAGGGCAGTGATACTGATAAAATATAGAGTTTAACCATGTCCAGTATCAGACCCCGTAGCTGTCCACTCAGAGCGCGCTGCTCTGGTATCGTGCCCGTGAAACAACCAATCAGAGAACAGCACACGAGTGCTTAGTGCCGAGTGTTTCTCCAGTCACCAAAAAACCCAAACTTGATTAATGGAACTTTAATTGTCAGAAATTGATGAGACAAGACTGTTGATAAAATATTATAAATATTTATAATAAATATTTATAATATATATAATATATAATATATATAATAAATATTTATAATATGAAATATTTTTGCAATTGTTTAGATATATTACATGTAATAAACTGAACATTTTCTGGAAACAAAATGGTCTTTTGATTAAATAGTACGTGATAATAAGCTCATGATTAAATAGTATGTGATAATAAGATCATCACATGGTTTGTCTGGTGTCAGGCCCAGTATCATGCCCCCGCGTTATCAGCCCTCGATCTTCGGTTAACCTTCGGTTAACCTATAAAAGGTGCAGGTAAAATTTCAGCGGGAGTGCTCTGTAAAATCTCAATAAAATTTGCAGCCACTTCAGAAGTTAGATAGCGCCTCCTCACTGCTCTCACCGGGGCCTCCTCCTGGTTAAAAGTGGTGATGTTAAAAAATACACAGTAGTGGTCGGACATAGCCAGGTCAACAACAGAGAACACACCGATGGACAGGCCATGAGTTATGACCAGGTCCAGGGTGTGTCCTCTGTTGTGAGTTGTCTGTGTGACGTGCTGCTTAAAATCAAGACAATTGAAAAGGTTTAAAAACTGAGGTATCATCAACATGTAGATTAAAATCACCAGTTAATAAAATCCTGTTATAAGAAGTGTGAATGATTGATAAAAGTTCAGAGAATTCGCTGATAAAAGAACTGGAGCGATGGGGTGGTCTGTATACAGTAATACACAGAATCGGGGGACGGCTGCTAAAAGTAAAGGCATGGTGCTCAAATGACTTGTAACTGTTAAAAGACACTCCATTTGAGATCAGTGAGTCATTTATGATGGATGCCGTCCCACCTCCTCTTCTACCCTCTCTAGTAGAATAGAAAAAATTAAAGTTTGGTGGGCAGCCCTCGGTGAGAACAACAGATGCGTCAGTGCCCAGCCATGTCTCAGTCAAAAGAAGACTTATTATCTAAAATCACATCATTCATTAAAAAAGTTCTATTTAAAAGACAGCGAACACTAAAAAGTGCCACATTGATGGTGACAGGTGGCTTGTTGATCATGGAGGTGGGGTATGGGTGTCCATTGAGTGGTCGAAGGTTATGAGGGTTCACAGAGTGAGTATGGCGGTGTCTGATGTGTTGATGCAGTGTAATGATTACCGGAATGGAAGAGGTGTTGGTGTAAATTTGAGGTCCAAGTCCGATATTGGTGGTCAGAGGTGGAACTGAGTGGATAGGAGCATGGACCTGGGGGACATCAATCAGTGTGGGACAGAACAACAGGTGTGGGTTTGGGGATGATACCATGCTGAACGCCATATGTCAGGTTGGCTGAGAGCATGCGGGCACCTGCCCCGTTCAGATGGAGCCCGTCAGGCCCAAAGAGGTGTCGTCTCTCCCAGAAAACATCAAAGTTGTTGATGAAGCCGACGTGGTGGGAGTTGCAGGCAGAGAAGAGCCAGGTGTTGAGGCTGAATCTGCCTATCCCTCTGCCACAGGTGGGGGTGGGGCCAGAAATAAAAACAGTCATTTGGGACTGTGAGATGGAATTAAAAAGGTGTCTAAAATCCTGTTTTAAAAGTTGGGACTGTTGCCTGGCGATGTCGTTCGTACCTGCGTGGAAAATAATCCTTTTCGCCTGCGGATGGGAGTTCAGGATGTCCTGGTATTTTCCCGGTTACGTCGGTAACGGTGGCTCCGGGGAACGACCACGTTAACGCCTCCCTCATACGGACGTGCCTCACAATGGAGTCCCCGGTGACCAGGGTTGTGGGAGCGGCCGCTCAGTCTTCAGGGGAGCAAGCCAGCTCAGCCACCCCACCACCCAAACCAGGGCCCCGTGTGTGATCCCTCGCCAGGTGGGAAGAGCGGGACGAGTGGCGGCGCACCGCGTCCCTCACGAGCTGCTTGCGCTGAATTGAGAATTCAGTAATCTCTCATTTATCGCAGGTAATTGATGCCAGACCCGACCAGGATAAGTGAATTTTAATTAATTAATTAATTCATTCAACTGAATATTTTTTAGGTAGAGCACAGAAAGCATAAAGCAAAGAAAACCTGTGCAATTTGTACTATTACTAGAGCCCTCTATACATGAAATAACACCCCTATATCACATTTATGCTCACATTACCCAATATAGTGGACATGACAAAAATAATTAATTTAAGGTATCAATAAGACTTGTGCTCATGTGTGTTTCAATAAATGAATTCAGGATGTCTGGACAGGAAGTGGCGTTGTGGGGATTCAGAGTTGACTTTTAGCTGGAGTACGGCCACAACAGTAGCCATTGTTATGATGATGGCTATGTTATTATGGTGCCTGTTGTGAGGTAAATAATGATAAAATAATAAAAGCCTGCCATTATTATTAGTGACACCCAGTGGCCAGTGTAGACTATAGTTCATTAACGTCTCATATTGCCTTAAACTGTATTTGTATCTTAGTTCATTTAGAACATTTTTATTTTTTGAAAATGATAAATTAAGGCCAAGAATGTAAAAAAAGGCCTCAATGTTACAAGATGTGGCATTAAAGAGAGAGAGAAATTTCGCATATTGGGAATGAATACCATTATTACTACACTGGGAACCCAGTTAAACCTTTATCTTTACATACACATTCACTGATATACATTTCGGCTAGTAATTTCAAACATTATGTAACACATTTATGTAACGCTGGAGCAGTTCACAGTCAATATTTATCTAATAACATGACAAAAGCATCAAAACTCACCAGCGTATGCTCCTTTCAGGCTGTAAACCACTTGTAGCGCTTGCATCTGGAACTGCCAAACAAACCTTCTTATGGGCTGAGACAAGCTAGCCAATTTCAGGTTTGGCCAGAGTCTCTTTACGGTTTTCCTTACGGTCTCACTTTTCTGGAAATGGCTGTTGTGAAAATGGATTTTAAAAAATGTCACACGCCAAGTCAGGTTCTTCTCCTCGCTCAGCTGTAGTGTAGCTGTTATTGGGATCTCATAAGATTAAAATGTGATATTTCTCATTAGGAGAAAAGCTGTCCTGCTACTCTGAACAATAATGCACGTAATATGGTGTACATAAGGCATATTACCAGGATCTGAACCGAGTGTTATGTGCTTTGCACATACTATAAACCTTGCAATCCAAGCATTAGTCGTTAGCTCAGCTGGGGGAGACATGAGATATTTTTTTTCATTGGCTTTAAACAGCTACTGTGGTGTTCAGGTCCCGGTAATTCCTGTAGTAATTCCACATTTGATCAAACTTACTTAAGATTTGTCAGATCAAAACATGATGGCTGCGTAAGACTTCAAAACAATACTCTATTAGTGTTTATTACTTCCTGATTCACCAATCTTTATAATATATATTCATATGTGTCTTTACATAACTAAACATGAACCTAAATGATTAGTAGTAGCACCTAACACTGCTGTCATTAGCGGTATTTTAACATTTAGCATTTTTAGTTTTTGCCTCAATTTTTGGAAAGATGTTCAACAGTTAAAAGCATGGTGCAGGTCATGCATGAAAAGTTGCATAACATTTTAAAACCTGCATTGTTTGTTACTCAGTATATAAGAATAGAATATAAACTATGTCCAAGTCTGTTTCTTAAAAGTAATGTTAAAATATCGTCTCATCTTGTGAAGCCAATATCGCATATCATCTTGTGAGCTGAGTGCATCGAGACACCCGTACTGAAAATGCTGACGTTATTGAGGCGAATCTGAAATAATAAAAAATAAAGCAACAGCCCCATTGCTAATATGGCCAGCACTAAAGGTTCTGAAGGCCTTAAACATATTAGATTTGTTTATTTGTAGAAGACAATGCAATTTCATAAAACTCATGCTAATGCATGAGTTAAAAAAACAGAATTAGCCAATTGGGCTATTTTTCATCTGTAGTCCACTGGCCGTGATGTTAAAAAGGCAGCAAAATTCAGTACAATAAGACAAAACATTAAAACAAACACAAAATATGTGTGGACATCAGAAAAAATATTAAAAAGATCACATAGAAAAATAAAAGTGCAACAATAAAACAAGTCATAAAAGAAATATAATACAAAAAAAACACATCAGGTGCAGGGTCATCAGAACCTTTGTTGGTCTTGCTAAAAAAACATTCCAACTCCTGCAACCACGTTGTAACCCTACTCATTACTTTTGATTACTACTAATTTTGGCTGTGACGATGCCACCATGACAGAGGGCAAATAGTAAATAGTAATGGGCCTAAGATTGATCTGTGAGGAATCCCTGTTGACAGCTGTAGTGGCTCTGATCTACAGTTGTCAATACAAACAATCAGATGACGATTACCTAAATATTATGCAATCCATTTCACAGCAGCATTGGAGAAATTAACATGTGAGAGCTCTGTAATGAGAACCTTTTGATTTGTGGTATCAAAGGCTTTCCTGAGATCCAGAAATACCGCCACTACTTTACCACTCTGGTCCAGAACAGAGTTTACTTTTTCAAAAACTTGAATTGCATGATATCTAAATGGTAAAGAATTTGATGAGATTACATTGACAGATGACATCTGATTGGACAAAAAAAATGTAATATACACATAAAGACAGCTGTGAAATGATGAATCTACTAAATATTTTAAGTGTAAGTTATAATTGCAGGTCAGTGCTTCTGATAGTGTTTTGGCTAGCAGAGAAAGCTATGCTGGCTTTGGCGGCACACCACTGTTAAACCAAAGAAGAAGAACGATATGATGATGGCAAGCCGCCATTAAACATAAGAAGAAGAATAAGAAGAGTCGTAGAAGAAGACGGATAGATAGGTGGACGGTGAGCGGGTCCTCCGCGGTGAACAGCACAGTGGTGACGTCACGTGCGGGGTTTCCTAGTGGAGTGAATCTACGGCGTCATGGCGGAGACCGGTGGCTGTCCGAACATCCTGGAATGAAATGCCCGCTTTCCTATATCTCGCTTGAGCAGCCAACACGGGTTTTCATCATACAACTCGTCGTAAAGGTTTTTTTCTTTAACATTTTTAAGTTGGGAGAACGTCGACACAAAGCTTGACTCCATTGGGTCATTTGAGGCTGATCTCCCGAACTGGGAGATAGCTGGCTAGCTAACGCAAGATAGCATTAGCTAGCCGTAGCCGTCCTCACACATTGTTGTTGTTTTTTTAAAGGCAGAAAGTCTGGATTAACACAGATTAAGAGCAACATTTAATCGGAGGAACCAAGGTAACGCCATGCAACAATAAAGTGTGCTATTGTGTATCCAAATATAAGATTACATGTTGGTGTGCTAAAAGCCGCGAGAAGTGAGCGTCGGATGAAAACAAGATGGAGATGAAGTTGGCTCATTTGTATATGTGCGCTTTCTAAACAGTCATTTGGAACGTTGTGTCGGATGTGTTTATTTGCATAGCCCCACGCTTGCTGTTTGAATGTTAGATGCTGTGGGACCGCGAAGAAATAGCACGAGTCTCGCGGAAGCGCAAAGTTTGGTCATTCTATTAGCTTCCGTGCTAGCCGCGTGCTCAATTGCGTTAGCCGACGACTTTCCTTGACAACCAGCTAATTGTTGTGCTAGCATCCCACTGCATCCGAATGTTTACCCCAACATGCAGGTTTTCACACGCGCTCGGGAAACTCTCGAAACACTCCATGCAACATATTTCAACTATGTTGCATATCTTTATCGCATTCTCAGCAGTGTTGTATATTTCGGTGTAACGCTATCGATAGCAGCGTTTGTCCAGCTAACGAGCGCTTTATGATTTCGTACACAGTATATGTAGTTCATGTATTCACACTTCAAGTGGTGCTGTGTTCGCCTTACGAATGAGGAGAGTTGCTTGGTTTGATTAGCAGCGTCTGCATGCACAACTTCCCCCGCCAACAGCCAACGCTGGCTATTAGCAGGCTAGCTAAAAGGAAAACTCTTCCATCACCGGATGTTTTAACAGATGCCAAAACCGATAGAAGCCCGCTTACAGCTGCGGCTGTGTTGACTGGAAGTTTATGTCGTAGTGGAGTGAAATACAAGTGTTCATTCTTACGTGGGGGGCTGTTGACGCTGTTGTGGTGCAGGCCCGATAGGCCCCAGTCGGCAGGGCCGAATGGCTTACACTGCCTGTGGCTAACATCCATACATCCATCTGTCACTTCTACTTTCATTCATGCTAACCGAGCGTGATTCACATTTTATTTTATATTGATACTTATTGTTATTTTATTCATTTACTTAATGGATTATTTTTAGAAATGCATTTATGTGGGGAAAAAACCCAAAGCATATGTCAATATATTCCCAAAAGACTCAAGTTTGGATGAAGCGTCTTAATCACAATCAAAAGGCAAAAACTGCTGCTAACAAGGTGTGTGTTAAAATGTGTACTTCACCTGTGTTGAGCACCTATTGTGCAAGTTTCAGCTTGAACACTTTTATTTTTTATTTTTACCAGGGGTGTCCAAGTGGCAGCTTTGGGACCATTTGTAGCATGCCACTTATGTTTAATTGCACACATAAGCAGACATCATTGTCAAGGAGATGCACCAATTTGCTTTGTCGACTCCAACACAAAGCAAAGCTGTGGATAGCATGTACTGACATTCTTTGTATTGCTTTAAGCATCTTTGTTATATAAATTGACAGAAGCCCTCTTTGGACACCGCTGATTTTGTTGAAAAAGATGGTAGTCAAATAACACGCATAAAAGCAGTGTGTTTGATTGTGTATATGTTGATTTTGCATTGCAGTTTGAGGACGTTGCAATATATACACATTGAGGCGTTTGGGGGCACGTCTCCCTTTTAGACGTCAGGATGGCAGGACGTAGCGAGGATGAAAGTGTCAGCAACAGCAGTGGGGAATCAAGGTATGCCATATTTTACTTACTGGACAATGTCAGATCAGTGTTTTACAGTATTGGTACATGTAATTAGTTGCTTTTTTGTATAGCACCAGACTACAACAGAATAGGTAATAACGCTGTTCACATGGAACAGGTCACATGTCTACACCTTGTTCTTTAATTAAACAAACTAAATAGTCTTATCTTATTAATATGACAGCTCTTCCACCTTTCTGTACACATACATCAAATGGTACATCATTATTTTGACTTTGTGGATTATTTTGCTTTCTATTCTGAACATTTGTGAAATGAAACTTTCACATTTACAACACCAGCTATTGTTGCACAACATTAACATGCTTTTTTTCTTTCCCAAATACAACAGCAATTCTGATGATGAATCTGGTTCTGGATCCAGATCCGCATCTAGATCTGGTTCAGGGTCCAGTTCCAGCTCCTCCAGCAGCAGCAGCCAGTCAGGAAGCAGTGACTCGGGAAGTGGCTCAGACTCTGGCAGCCAGTCTGATTCTGAGACGGAAAAATCGAAGGATAAGATTGAACCTCCAAATAAGTCAAACATTGATGGCGCTGATGTAAGCATTGATATTTCTTTTGACATTTTATATGGTGTGTTTGATAGTTGTGGCATCGTTTTCATAAAGTTACACTTGGGGCTGCATAAAATACATGGGGGGGGTCACAATCTTGATCACACTAATGTATTGCAATTTGTAAATGAGGATGTATTTTCCCCTTTGTTTTAACGAGCTGCATTGCAAAAATATGCTGTTGTTTTATGTTGTTGGCTGTGGCGAGTTGGCTACCATGTCCTGTCCCAGGAAGCCTGGGCCCCCATGAAAAAAAATCACAATGGGCCCAAATTGCTTCATGTTAAATTCATATATCAAGAGTGCTGGTGCACCTTAAAGGAAAATTGCACTTTTGGGGGATTTATGCCTATCATCCACACACATCTTTCTTTTTTCTGTGCATTCTAAAGATATTAAAAGGGACAGCTCATTAATGAACGTACAGGGACACACCTATTCCGCCTATTAAAACACCTTCTTCAACCTAACAATGTTAAGAACAATGGCACTGTATCGTGGCAGGTCACATTATGTCAATGGAACATTTTTGGTGGTTTGTGGAGATGATTTTCAGAAGGCTTTATAGGTGGAATAAGTGCATCCCATTTTGTGCATTCTTAGCCGTCTCTGTTTATATCTTTAGAATGAATGCACAGAAAAAAGAAAGTATGTCTTTTTGTCTCAGAAAAAGTGCTATATTCTTTTAAAAAGGCAGTCCTGTAATGGTTTGGCTTGTGACACTTTATTGGAGGGCTGTTAATGCTACACAGGTCTGTTCGGTGATTTGAAACACATATTTCTGTTTGACTTTCTGCTTCACTGACTCAATGCAGTTTTGGAAGTCCAATCCAAGTATTCTCGCAGTACAACGGTCTGCAATGCTCAGGAAACAACAGCAACAACAGCAGCGACAAAGTTCCTCCAATAGCGGATCTGATGAGGTAACAGTCGCTACTGTTTGCCATGCTCTCTAACGGTTCACGACTGTTGATTGTTATTCATTTATTCCAGGACTCGTCAAGCAGTGACGAATCTGACTCGTCAAGTGGATCCAAAAGGAGAAGAAATTCTGGCTCTTCCGACTCTGGATCAGGCAGTGGATCTGGATCAGACTCGTCTGCAGAGAACAACAGTGATGAAACGGCGTCAGACTATGAGCCCTGTCACACAATCAAAAGTCGAAAGCCACCCACCAAGTAAGTGGATTTTTGTCACCTCTGACGGGCAACCCTGGGCTCACACTAGATCAGTAGCGCCAGTGCTCCTGATTCGATCCGTCTCCGGTACGCACTGCTTCGAGTGTCCGCTCTGTCTGCGGAAAGTGCGCTTGTGAGAGCAGATGTTCATGCGACAACTAGCCTTGTATACAGGAAGTTCTTAACAATAGTCATATTTGCCTGCACAGCCGAGATGTCCTAGATTTTTTTTTGGGTGCTGTGAAATAATGTATATTACAGATTGCACGACTTGCAATTATTGCTTCATCACATGAGAATTCACGCATATGACTGTAATTGTCCACGCTGATTGTCGGTGATGAATAAAGAGACCCAGTGAGCTCAAACGTCCAGTTTGTATAGTCAGGAGACAGACCGAACTGACACACTTTTCACTTCATACCATGAGTAAGTACAAAACGTATCCGTTTTCAATGTTGTTATTATTATTATTATTAAATTGACCAGAGTGCTGTCAATATGTGCCCTGTGATTGGCTGGCGACCAGTCCAGGGTGTACCCCGCCTCTCGCCCAAAGACAGCTGGGATAGGCTCCAGCACCCCTGCGACCCTCGTGAGGAATGAATGAATGAATGAATGACCAGAGTGCTCTGGTGTCTGTGACGTGCGGCACCCGGGCGAAAGAAAAAGTTAGAACCTGAATGGACTTTTTCCGTCTGGCCGTACGGCTAATGCGGATGGAGCAGCACCGCACAGAGCTGGTGTAAGCCTACTACAGGCATTTCAATATTTCGAAACGATTTTGGTGGCCGCAACAGATCCAGTGTGAAGCCTAGTTTACACTCGCACGCATTTTGTCCTGACAGTCACACATAATTTTGTGCGGCAACAAACACCAACATTTTGTAAAAAATATTTGCAAGTTTAACAGAAAAGTAATTTGAATACTTCTTGAATAAAATTCTAACTACCTAATGAATTCAGGAATATGAAATAAAATTCACAACAAATTGTCAATACAGGAATGTGGGGGAAAATGATTTGACAGTACCTTAAATGCATCCATTCTGCATTATTGGTGCAGAAATGTATAATTGATAGACCATTGTGGCAACGTTAGACTAGCGCTACAACTGTGTTAAACAGATTTTGGGAAAAGTACATTCGGTTAGGGTCCGTTTCAATTAGAGTTGGTCCTTCTGGAATGAATTGATGACGCTAACCCACTGTAGAAGAAAATAGAACATTTGTATGGAGCTGGAAGCAGTTGGACATTAGAGATTTCCCAGTGAACAATGAAATAACTTAATTGTTGTAATGTCTAATCTAATATAGTCCATAATGGTTGCTCATGCCATGTGGAAGCTAGGGGCTGAATTAACATTGCCACCTCTTGTCAGGGTTAATTTTCGTAATGGCAAGAGCAGCTCCCAAAACAAGAAGAGCCAGAAATGTTCGTCTTCAGAGGATGAGGATGACAGTTGTAAAAAGGCAGTCTCCGCTGGACCACGGCGGCAGGCCACAGTCAACATCAGCTACAAGGAGGATGAAGAACTGAAAACGGACTCGGATGACCTGGTGGAGGTTCTTGGGGAAGATGTCCCACAGCCCGAAGAAGATGAGTTTGAGACACTGGAGAGAGTGATGGATAGCAGGATTGGGAGGAAAAGGGGTAAGAAACATTCATTATTAATGTAAAAAGTATATATCTACATACACACACACACACACATATATATATATATACACACACACACACATCTCTTTAGGGGAAATATAACATTAAAATGTGTGAGTGGCTAAATCAAAGGAGTCTTTTATTTTGTTTTCTGTTCCTAACAGCTGTAGGAAGTGTGACTACAGTATATGCTGTAGAAGCTGATGGAGACCCCAATACCAATTTCAACCCCAACAAGGAGTCAGGGGACACCCAATATCTCATTAAGTGGAAGAACTGGGCACACATTCACAACACTTGGGAGACTGAGGAAACCCTTAAGCTGCAAAACGTCAGGGGTATGAAGAAGTTGGACAATTTTAAGAAGAAGGAACAAGAAAAAAAGAAATGGTAATATACGATTTCATCATATTGAGCTCATAAAATGTAATTCTGTGTGTACCCAATCAAGAATGGGGTAGTTGCATGAGCTGTGATGATATGCTTCCCTCCCCCAGGTTAAAGACGGCCTCACCAGAAGATATTGAGTATTTCAGTTGTCAGGAAGAACTCATTGATGACCTGCACTCTCAGTACCAGCTTGTGGAGAGAATCATAGGTGTGCTTTCAACGTTATTTTGTATTTTTTGCAGTTGTCCAATGATGAAACGGTATTTATTTGTTTCTACAATGGCCAAGACATCAAAATATAGAAGATCCTTTACAGAAATTATATTTTTGCCATCAGTAAGCAACTTCTTGAAGACTTGACAACTTTATGAATAATTTGACCCATCTAGATCCGTCCATTCTTTTTCTATGCCGCTTATCCTCATTAGGGTCACAGGGGAGCCTATCCCAGCATGCAGCTTTATCTTGTTTGGAAAATGACAAAAAGAAGCCATTGAAGAAAGTTTGTTGTAGTTGTTTTGCTTTTCATGTATTTTTACTCACTTTTTGCTCATATGGCAAAGCCAATTGTGCAAAATGATTGTCATTCTCCCATGCTCTATGCAAACCACCACATCCACATATAGATTGCAGTCTTGTGAGAAAGCTTGAATATCCTATTTAAAAAGTAAGCTTCCTGGGTTGGACAATTTGAGTACCAAGGATTTATTTTCATGACCTCTAAATGTTTTTATTACCAGGTCATTCCAACCAGAAGTCAGCTGCTGGTTACCCAGACTACCTGTGCAAGTGGCAGGGATTGCCATACTCAGAATGTAGCTGGGAAGATGGGGCTCTGATTGCCAAGAAGTTTCAAAAATGTATTGACGACTACATGAGCAGAAACCAGTCAAAAACCATTCCTTCCAGAGAGTGCAAGGTAACCCCCCCCCGTTGGGTTGAAAATATGCAACACATTGCGACTGTTTGTTTTGGCCTCACATTAAGCCTTCCTGTTTACAAATCATCTGAGCTTAGATGCAGGTTTGACCTTACCTGACTTTTTTTTTTTACATATTTTGCAGGTTCTGAAACAGAGACCAAGATTTGCTCCTATGAAGAAGCAGCCCCATTACATTGGAGGTGATGGACTAGAACTCCGGGACTACCAGTTGGACAGTTTAAACTGGATGGCCCACTCCTGGTGCAAGTAAGACTCATTTCTTTAACTCGTCGAGCCTCACCCTATGCGACAAACTAAGCCTTTTCTTTCATAGAGGTAACAGCTGTATCCTCGCTGACGAGATGGGTTTAGGGAAGACCATCCAGACAATCTCCTTCCTCAACTATCTGTTTAATGAGCACCAGCTATATGGGCCTTTCCTGTTGGTTGTACCACTCTCTACCTTAACGTCGTGGCAGAGAGAGATCCAGCTGTGGGCCCCTCAGATGAATATTGTTGTCTACCTGGGGGACATTCGCAGTCGGAATATGGTAAGATGAAGTCGCCGTACACACACAGTCGAGCACACATTGAGGACATTGTCTTAGCTTTGTCTCAAGTACTCTCTTGATAATAATTGATACATGAATACCGTGTCACCCCGCTGTCCTGTTAAAATCCACATGCATGATAAGCTGGCATTTAAAAAAAAAAAAAACTTATTCACTGTCTTGTTGAATGTGGTCACTCCTTTTTCCTCTATTTATTAGATCAGGACACACGAGTGGATGCACGTCCTTGCCAAGAGGCTGAAATTCAACATCCTGCTCACAACATATGAGATTCTTCTCAAGGACAAGGTTAGAGGCTACCTTCCATTTCACAAGGGTTTTCATACATCGGTCCCGATGAACTAATCAAACCCCCTGTCTTAGCTTTTAGGGACTTTAATCTTATTTGAAGGGGGGTTGAGTTTAGGGATCGACCGATATGTTGTTTTGTTTTTTTGGGGGACGGATACAGATTTTTTTCCCCATCAACCTTAGCCGATGGCCGATTTTGCTTGGGCCGATATTTGTGGCCTATACTGCTTTTGCTCCCTCAATTTACATGAAAAAATGACAATAACAAATATTACAGGTCTCAAGTTTAAACAAATATTTATTGAAATGTAAACACTGAACAAAGTAGGATTCAGCTTTCTTGTGCAAAACATTTGTCGTAGTTTAAATTTTATCTCGCATCATGTGATGACTGCTCCTCCGCAGTGAGACGCACACCCCCCGCCTCCACACACACAAACACATCACTGTGTGTGTGTGTGTGTGTGTGTGCGCGCGCGTGCGTGCATGCTCGTGCTCGGAGAGAGCGCACATACATAGCACGACACGCATTTAAACTCAGCCCGGTGTTGGCTGAATGATTCTCCACATTATTATTTATTATTATACGGGAGCCAGGCAACGACATTTCGTTGGCAATTTCACTGCTGCTGTTATTGTGCAATGACAGTAAAGAAAGTCTATCTATCTAAACTCATGGGACTGAATTGCCAACGTTGACATTAAAGCGGTGTTGGTAACAGCTGTACATATTAGCCTCCAACTACATCAACAGCTCCCTAATTCCAACGGTAGGCACTTTTAAAGATGAAGCATTCAGCAGCATTCCTGGTTTTCAGACCCACAAACTAAACTATATTTTCAAGCACGTATATTGCATGCACTTGGCCTTCATGTTTCCTATTTCAAAGCAGGTGGCAATATTTCAAGTAAGTTTAACTGTTAGAGGCTAATTAAAAGTTGGAAACATACCCTTGTTGTGATTCACCACTCTTGCAGTGGAGGAGGGGTACCGCAACTCCGGCAACACAAAGCTGCCTGGCGGATGCCGGTCTGTAAATCATGCGGCGGAAAAATACATCGGCGAACCCATGTGCGTATCGCCGATACAGATTCAATAACGCAAATATCGGCCCGATATATTGGCCGGCCGTTGTATCGGTCGATCCTTAGTTGAGTTATCGTTTCAGTCCACATCAGGGCTGGTGGGGCCTCAGTACACTCAGTACTACTGGCAGTGTGGGTGGTTTTGGGTTTGACAGCATTCCAGTGAGAAGTTTACACAATGGGGGAGCGGGGATGTGTGATTGTTGTCGTTTGGGAGGATACTACATGCTCTACTTGGCATGTCTGAAAAGCACCTTACCAATTATCCTGCTACTACTATGGTGGCTTAATAAAAAAAAAAAACAAATGTTAAAAAAACACTAAAGTTTATACCTTAATTGTGATCACAATTAATTAACCTTTAAATACTAATTAGTATTTCACATTCACAGTTTCAAAGTTTACAGGTAAATAAAAAAAGTTATCATTCAACAATTCACTAATTCCAGGGCTCTACGTTAAAAACAAAAATGACTTGCCCATGGGGAATCCTTAAGGTGAGAACTACTTGCCCGAACTTGCCCCATGTAAAATGAAAAGTGCCATAATGATATCATATATCAATATATGCTGATAATTCATCAGATAATAGTACTGATGCATTGTATTTGGAGGAATGTCTGAAAATTTGTGGAGATGTATTTAACATACATCTCCACAAATTTTCAGACATGCTACCTTACACATGGTAGTCGTAGTAAGCAGTGATATTTATAAGTTGTGCACCACAATGAAACATTATTGAATAGACACATTTGTGTACTAGTAAAGTGTTTTTAATCCAGAAAAAAATGCTCAATGGTCAAACAATAATTTGTGAAGCAAAGGTGAGAAAAATACACAGAGAAATGAAACCGCTAGATTTTGTAGCTTGTGCAAAATCAGCACTTGGTATTGGATCTAATGGGTGGTGTTTCATTGTGACCACTTCAAATTGTCACAGCAATGTGATTCACTCACCTTTGCCATCATTAGATTTTCTGCCGCGAATAAAATACTTGTTTAGGAGGCACTGTTTCATCACTTTTTGGTGTTTTCCTTCACAAGTTGTTGAAGAATTAGACGATGTTGGCAGGGACGCCATGATAGATGTCTTCCTAGTAAAACGATCGCTGATTGGTTGATCGCGAACAAGAACGGGTGTGGGTAAAACGCGGATTGTGGATTACGGACCGCGGTCTAAATAAACGATTCTGATTGGTCCATTTCAAGATTTGCAAGGATTGGTTTGCAAATTACCATCGGTATTACGCAGTCCGTGTTTTACCAACACCCAACAAGAACCGCTTTAAAAAAAACTCAGTACGGCATGCTAAAGTGTACTTGCCCGACGGGAATATTAATGATTGGATTTACTTGCCCGAATTTTGTTTTAACTTGCCCCGGGCCATCGGTACATCGTTATTGTCGAGCCCTGAATTCAATATGGTAGTACAGATAATGACACATAATTCCTTAGTAGTTGGGCACATATCCTGAGTAGTATGAGCAGTATTTCAGCAATGGGCACATTGCTGAAACCCAATTAATCCCATTAATCATGAATTAATAGTTTCACAAGCAAGAGTGTAGATAATTCCATAGTGGCACTCAGGAAGTGATGCGGAGCCATCAAGTTACTCTTTTTCTACCTAACTAGCCACAACAATTGAATGCAAGTTTTGTTATATGTAGATATAGATGCCTTACCGCTGACTTGGTTTATCCGTAATCAGAATAATAAAGATGAAAGTTGCATTTCCTTGTGTCGCTGCAGACTTCTGTTCAGCACTTGTTTTGCAGCAGAGGTGCAAGAGCGAATCAGGAAGGGAAAGTCAGCTGACTGATATTTGATCATATGACATCTATGAAGTGACATTCATGAAACCGGTGACACACGTGACCGACCCACACTACTGGTCAATCACGATCGATGTAATGGGCACTCCCTGTGATTCCATCTCCTTTGAGTTTGTTAGGACCTGTGTGTTAATGTCCTTCATACAGTCTGCATAAAAGATGCTGAAATGTTCTGCCATCCTATGTTAGTAAATGCCCATTAAATTCCCATGTCTGGGATTTGCACTGTAAATAATTGGCATTGTCAGGATAACTAAAAGTTTACCAAAATGTTTTTCTATGTTTGTTGCAGTCTTTTTTGGGAAGTGTTAACTGGGCTTTCATTGGCGTGGATGAGGCACATCGACTGAAAAATGATGACTCTCTCCTCTACAAGACCATGATTGACTTCAAGTCCAATCACAGGCTTCTGATCACAGGAACCCCCCTGCAGAACTCTCTCAAAGAGCTCTGGTCACTCCTGCACTTCATTATGCCAGAAAAGTAGGCGATGACGTTTAACCTTCCACTTATCCACCTAATACGTGACTATACTTGGAATAATGTCTTTTTTAAAAAAAAGCACCCCGACTCCACAGGTGCAGAAAGTGGCAAGTATAGCTATTTGTGGACAGCAGGGGGTGCAAAAAGGCTGTCAAAGACAAATTCATTTTCAGCATTTGTGTTTACCTGAAAAGATTTGACACTTGAATGTTTAACTTAAATGCAAGATGTGGATAACAAGCAAGCAGTTAGAGAGCAGCATATGTCATTAATAAAGTTACGTATTCAAGAGGTGAAATTCCACATACACTAAAGACACCAACTGGACTTCTGCACATTTCTGGTTCTTGTCTTTTCGAAATGCACCTATTCATTCTTCAAAGCTCTAACTCTATACGAATCCCAGTGGAATTTGTGACACTTGCATGTGTGTGGACGGATAATGTAATGAGTCAATGTTATGTTTTGCTGTTTGAAGGTTCCACTCGTGGGAGTTGTTTGAGGAGGAACATGGTAAAGGACGGGATTCTGGCTACACTAGTCTGCACAAAGAACTAGAACCTTTTCTTCTACGCAGAGTAAAAAAGGATGTGGAGAAATCTCTCCCAGCCAAAGTGGAACAGATCCTCAGAGTGGAAATGAGTGCTATACAGAAACAGTATTACAAGTAAGGTTCATAAACTACCTTTGTTCTGGTTCTTCTTGATGATTTATGACACAGTGACGCCATTATTCCTCAGACCACATGTCGAAAAAGAAAGGCTAAAAGGCCACTTTGATTTTATGTTGTCAACCAGCCTAATTTTGTGTCTCATTACGTTGAAATGTTTTTTTTCTATAATATTTCACCTCTATGCTTCCAAAATGATATGATGGTCTTATGTGATCGTCTTGGTTTATTCTTGTAAAATTGCTACTTTTTCCTTGTTAGAATATTACATTTTTCTCAATGTTTTACTTGATTATTGTACAGTTTGTCAAATTTTGCCTATTATTTCAACTTTCTTCCCCTCATAATATTTTGGCATTATTCCCATTTTTCTGCAACCTAATTTTCCCAAAAATGTGACTATTTGCCGTTTTTGTTTGGTTGTCATTACAGCTTAATTTTTTTTTATATTTCAACTTTGTGCTACTAAAATGCAATTTTTCCACACCGTAATATTTTGTATTTCTATATTGTCATTCTTAGAAAAATTAAAACTATTTACAACAATATTGGCACTGAAAACACTAAGTGGAATTATGCAAGTTTGCCAGTAGAGACACTGCCTTGGTGTATTATGGTTTATTATTATTATTATTGGTATATATTGAGGTTTAGAGGGAAAAAAATAGCTATTTGTGAAAGATGAATACATAGTAGCACTCAGCAATAATGAATGATGAATCATTTGTGGTTGCCATGTTGTCAGAAATGACTGCAGTGGTACTGTACAAGATGAGGTATAATTCACCACTTAATGTAGAATAAGACATTGGCATCTAATATGTTCATACAGAACATTGAGACACATCAGCCACTCAACAGTCACTTCTTCCTCCTTGACTCCACCAAAGTATCGTTGACAGTATTTTGGAATTGTTAGTTTCAGTGGAACTGAGCTGAGCCAATGCACTTAAATTATTTGAATAGCTTATATTTTTAAGTATTATTCCAATAAAGAGGTGTGCATCCTTTTTAAATATGTTAATGCAGGGGTTCCAAAACTTTACCAACTCAGTGCCCACTTGAAAATCTAAAAAATGTCAGCGGCCCACCTTTGTCCTATAAACAGTACATAGACGAAATGCTGCGTCCTCAGAGCACTTAACTTATTATTATTATTATTAAGATTCAGGATTGAAATGAAAGCAGGGGGATAAAGGAAACCCAAACTTTGAATCTGTGGCACAAGACAGAATTAATTCTCATACTTTTCTAAAATGCATTCAAGACTGGCATGATGAGCAGAGAGCTACGTTCCAATCATAAACTATATAAGGTTCCTAAAATATTGTGACAGGTCAATAACACTCAATAGGTTATTACTTAAGCCTATAAATATTTTTTTTATCGTGCAATAAATATACTACAATAAAAATAATTAAAAAAAATATTTGCAAAAATGGATCATTTTTAATGACCTCTCATGGCCCACCTGGGATTTGCGGTTCACACTTTGGGAATCACTGTGCTAATGTACGTGTCTCGTGTGTGTGCACAGATGGATCCTCACCAGGAATTACAAGGCTCTGAGTAAAGGTACCAAAGGCAGCACTTCAGGTTTCCTAAACATAATGATGGAGTTGAAGAAGTGCTGTAACCACTGTTACCTCATCAAACCTCCCGAGGACAATGAATTTCTAAACAGAGCTGAAGCATTACAGGTTTGTTTCATTTTTTTTCCTGTTTTGCATGTTTGCAGTCATAATGTGTTTGTGCTATGATGATATCACTGTGTGGTATTAAAAAAAAAAAAAATTATAGCCGTATTATGGAGGACGGGATATGGCACATTTACTTAGCCAGTCTGATGATCTTATATTGAACTTAAATTGATATTCCATTTTGCACTTCCACGCTCCAACTTTATTCCTCCCCAGTATTTCATCATTGGTGATTGGCTTCAGTTTATACATTGATTTAGCATCTAAAAATATGGTTTCCCTCTCACAAATCAGTTTTTAGGGTGTATAGGACATATTGGCATGTATTTTTACACCCTTATACTGTGCGTTTTTTTTTTTTATTGTGGTTGAACTTTCCATCCCTTAGCACCAGAACACATTTCCAGTAACACAATCTAGTATGAGTCTTATTTATGTCTTAAATGCCTTATTGTCTCCTCACATGTCTACCATAATACGAGTGTAACATCGACTATAGGGATGTTATTTCATGGAGGGATTACTGTATAGGGAAAATAAGTCCTGTTACACTATATCATCTTGATATATCTAATATCACAATTGGGAAGAATCAGACTAATTTGTTTCCAACTTGTGTTCTTTTATTTCAGCAACTCATTCGCAGCAGTGGGAAACTGGTTCTTTTGGATAAGTTGCTTGTACGTTTAAAAGAGCGAGGCCACAGAGTTCTCATTTTCTCCCAGATGGTTCGGATGCTGGATATCCTAGCTGATTACCTGAGAAGTCGACAGTTTCTCTTTCAGGTGTCTGCATAGATCAGTAACCATCACATTTCTCATATTAAAGAATCTTGCATAAGTGGGTACAGCCCTCACTTTTAAAGAGACAGTAATATACAACGTACAACTCATTTAGCAGTATACATTTACTGTTAACACACAGACATTATTGTTTACATTGTTCCAGTCATCATTCCCTGAACTTGTCAATGTGTTCAGCGATTAGATGGCTCCATCAAGGGTGAAATGAGGAAGCAGGCTTTGGACCATTTCAATGCAGATGGTTCAGAGGTAAATGTGGTGTTTTGAACACAATGAATGCATTCTCCGAATCCTGTGAGTATATATTCCAATAGAAGTGATCACCCTGTCTCCTCAGGATTTCTGCTTCCTATTATCCACGCGTGCAGGAGGCCTGGGTATCAACCTGGCTTCAGCGGACACGGTCGTCATCTTTGACTCTGATTGGAATCCCCAAAATGATCTGCAAGCCCAGGCCAGAGCCCACAGGATTGGACAAAAGAGACAAGTAAGCCACCTTTTGTTTTTGGGAGCGACTGAGAGGCAGTTTGCGTCACTTCCGGTTTTCAGCTGTCAATACTCCGTGGTCCAGATGTAGTCACCCATGCAATTCCTACTGCATATGTAACATTCTTTTTCATTATATTCTTATTTTGTTTACGCAGACAAGAAGCACTGCACTCTTATTTTGAAGAACGGTCGGGGAAGTGTGGACAATGTGTATTTACAGCTCAGGCGAGCTGCGTTCAAAATAGTGCTGGGTTAAAGGATTATTTTTGTAATCGATTAATCTAGAAACATTTTATGCACCGATTAATCTGATAAATTTTTTAATCCGATGTGACTCGAATTAGATTATCTCCCCATAATTTAACCTATATAGCAATTAATGCAAATTTATCTCCATGAATAAAACACACTTTTTCATTCCAATATATTTTTATGAACAAGTTCTAAAATGAATTGTATTGAACAATATAACAAAGTGAATCCCATAATAACAAAATAATGGCTTAAACTTTCTGTCAATAAATAAAACTGTTGTGCAATTTCAATCAAAATATAAACATAAAATAACAGCGGCTGTGTGTGTCTGTGTTCCTGCAAGAGCACTTGTGCTGCTCTGCTTTATCTTTCCCTCTTGCTTTCCACCACAACTCTCACGCCGTTTGTGTGTGCTCGCGCGCGCGTCTGCTCGTGTGTGTGTGTGTGTGTGTGTGTGTGTTTGAATGGGCACATGTGTGCTCGAGGCTGGTGCACAAGTTACGTGGTGCAGTTTGGATGAATGACTGGGTTAATCATTCCAAACAAGGAAAAAAGTTGAAAACATAGGTGTCTTCTCCACACAAGCAGCTCTCGGGTACCTCCTCTTAAGGAGCTGGTGCATCGCGGTAATGCTTTTATGGTACGCCATCTCCATTTAAGTATAAAGTACTCCCATGCTTTTGACATCCTATTGCAAGATCTTTTCCTCATCCCTGACTCGCTGCTACTTGATGCCGCGGCCATCTTTTGATTCTGACTGCATCGACGTGCAGATGACGCTGACGCGCAATCCCAGCCCTAGTTCCAAAAACTTCTCGTAATTTCTTTCACTCAGCACCTGCACATCATGGGACAGTTTAAGACGTATATTATTCTTCCTTATTATTATTCCTTACATTAAAACTGTAAAATAGATGGTGAAAATATGCTCATTGAGCCTTAGTCGCACACACAACCTCACAAGCGTACTAAACTAAGCTAACCTCTGCTAGCTTCCATCCACAGTCTGTAAGAGGAGATCCAGCCAACATTTGCCTGCATTCATCACCATTTCAACCTGTTTAGGTCGGGAGGGGATTGTTCAGTGTTTCTAATGATTTTGTGCCACAATTGAGCAGTCTGACGAATTAATACTGTGTATACACACACACACACACATGTGTGTATGTATATATATATGTGTATGTATATATGTATGTATGTATGTATATAGAACACCACTGTATTGGTATGTTCCAACCAGTCACTAAAGCAGGTGATACCCCGCCTGAAGACAGCTGGGATAGGCTCCAGCACCCTCGTGAGGATAAGCGGTAGAAAATTAATGAATGAATAGTTCCAAGACACCCATAGAAATCTTTATTATTGACACGCTAAGCTGTGAAATGAAATTTATTTCTTATCACCACTGTCAAACCACCTACCCGTGTACTAAATATCAACTCTTTTAGGTTAACATTTACCGTCTGGTGACCAAGGGTTCAGTGGAGGAGGACATCATTGAGAGAGCGAAGAAGAAGATGGTGCTGGATCACCTTGTCATTCAGAGGATGGACACGACGGGAAAAACTGTCCTCCATACTGGCACTGCTCCTTCCAGGCAAGCCACAAATACTGTTTACAAGGGCTGGGAATCTCAGGGTACCTCACCATAACGAAAATACATCGATACAGCAGTAGGGTGAAATTTCATACTTCATAACAGCATCATTTAACCAGAATGCAAAAACAAGCTTGTTGCCGAACACACCGTGGCTGTGCAGTTTGTCATTCCCTCCGTGTGTGCAATTTTCGCGCGGCACTTCTTACAAACTGCTAAATCCCACCCACACTACAAAAGCCAAAGTGAGATTTCAACCATGTTGGTGCATCTTTTTAACTTCACCGCCTTCCCTCTGTGGCTTCCGCACAATTTTCCGCCATTCTCACAAGGAGAGCCTCCATGATGACATGTAAAATGCTGACTCCACTCACTGAGGACGATCAATAAAAGACATTTATAAAGGCTCTATTTTAATAATGATTTAAAAAAACAGATACACAGTGAAAGCATGTGAATAATCCATTGTGGGACTAAATATTGCAATAGTTAGCTGTGCTCATTTTCTCCTCACTCCTTGAATCTATCTGCGGGATCTTTTATTGTGTCCACATCAGTTCTTTTAAATGTTTAGCTTTTTGAGGTTTCTATAACATGACTACAGAGTAGTTAGAATTCAGCCATAATTCAATTCTTTTTCATGTCTTTTTGCCAGTAAGGATATGAAATGTGTCTTCAATTATATTCATGATGGTCTTAAATTTTACTTGTTGAATCCCACAGAGACCCCGTGTACAGAATGTCCACTGTCTCTCTACATGTCGCGTTCACATTACCATGTTTTATTGCATGCAGTTCCGCACCGTTCAACAAGGAAGAGTTGTCTGCCATCCTGAAATTTGGTGCCGAGGAACTTTTCAAAGAGCCGGAGGGCGAGGAGCAGGAACCCCAGGTAAAACATTTTCACCTGTATCAAAATAAAGTGGATCCTTGTATTTTTGATGGCACAGTTTTGATCAAAACATTAGATGTTTTTTTGGGAAAATGTCAGGTCTAAGCACCTTCAGCATTTTTAAACAATGAAACGGAAGAAAGAAGGCAACAGTTATCAATTTGACTCGCGAGGAGAACGGAAGAGATGTACTCGGCATGCAATCTCCAACCGCTCTGAGTCCACTCTCCGTTGCCTCCCTTTTTATTTTCATGGGGTGTTCCCTAAGTTACAAAGTTCACATTGAAGCCCTAAAGGACAGGGAAATGGCAGTTGCAATGTGAAGTGATCAAGCTTACACAAGCAAAACAGTTGATTGCATTTAGATGTATGATAAGAAAACAATTGGTGGACTTCGTCGTGCCACTGTGGTCAGATGTTTCCTGTTCACAATCTTGAGTGTCTTGTTCCATTCACACTCAGCACAAGGCCAGCAGGATACATATACAAATATATATATATATATATATATATATATATATACACACAAAGATAATATTTCTATGCGTTCACAGTCAAATATGATCATATTCTGTATAATTATACAATTTATTGGTAACCCATTTCATTTACCCTTCATTAGCAAATCTTAAATTGCACAGAAGGTCATCATAGATAAACTCAATTTGCCTGAGTTGTTTACATGAAGTGAATTTGCAGGAGCTTAGAACACCTTGCAGGTTATTCATTAGTAGGGATTTGTCCAGATTCGTGATTGATATCAGGCTGCAAATAATGATTTCAGGAATCTACTGCATACTATCATCATCATTGTACTGGAATGGTGTCATGTGATTGTGTGTCCTGTTCCATAGGAAATGGATATTGACGAGATTCTCAAAAGAGCTGAAACCAGAGAGAATGATCCTGGACCTTCCACTGTGGGAGAAGAACTGTTGTCTCAGTTCAAGGTAAAAAATATTTCTTTCACCAACTGTTGGCAAGCATCCTCTTAAGGGCTCGACAAGACCAGTGGATTGCTTGCCTTTTCTACTAAGAATCGCACAAAACATTTCCATCTTGATTTACAGAGCCGTGATCAAATTTCTAAATGACGACAATTTCTTATCTTTGACTACTTCATGGTGGACCACTAACTTTGGTACATATTGATGTGGTTCGTCGAGGGCAGGGGCAGGCAAACTACGGCCCGGAGGCCACATCCGGCCCGCCATGTGTTTGAATACGGCCCGCCCGTTCTTTTCCAAAGTATTTAATTTAAACTTAACATACAACCTGGCATCATGGCTTAAGCCAACCTTTTGATGGTTTAAGTAGCTGTTTTATCAATTTCGTTATATTTGATGTGGTCTGCTGTTTTACAAAGTGCTACTGGGAGAAAAAGGGACACAACACACACACTTTTATAGATGTAATACTTCCAGGTGGACTATTACGTGTAAAATATATAGTCTGGCCCCCTCATAAATTTTGTTAAAACAATGCAGCCCGCGAGTCAAAACATTTGTCCACCCCTGGCCTAACCTCCATAAAAGCCAACTGTGCAAAATGTACATTCTTGCAATTTTCAACTTTACTCAAATGTGACGTGAAGATGTACTTTTTGTCGTAATACGACTACATCAATCATTTATTTTGAGTCTACTAAAATGGTTCTCTGACCCGTGCAGGTAGCCAACTTCTCCATGATGGATGAAGAGGAAATAGAAATGGACTCAGAGCGTAGCCATCGGAATTGGGATGACATCATTCCTGAAGAGCAGAGGAGGAGGATGGAAGAAGAGGAGAGACAGAAGGAGCTAGAGGAAATATACATGCTGCCACGCATGAGGAATTGTGCCAAACAGGTACTAGGCCAGTAAAACCTCAAAGTACATCTCATGATTTTCTATGTTTTTGGTGTAATCCATTTCTTTTTTTTATTGACAGATAAGCTTTAATGCAAATGAGGGCAGAAGGCAGGGCAGGAGCAGGAGATACTCGGGGTCCGACAGTGACTCCCACTCAGATCGAAAGAGGCCAAAGAAACGTGGTAGGCCTCGAACCATTCCACGGGAAAACATCAAGGGCTTCAGTGATGCTGAAATCCGGAGGTGACTATCAGGACTAACTATGTAGATGTTTCTGCATTCAAGCTCCCCCTTTGACATTAATATCTGTTTGAATATGTCACAGGTTTGTCAAGAGTTACAAGAAATTTGGGGGACCCCTGGAAAGGTATGTGAAATCTTTTTTCATTGTGTCAATAGGATTGTAACGGAACACCAAAATTGGAGAGGCTCACTTGTCAGCTTGGTAGGTTGCTATGCTAGCATCAGCCATCTCTTGCCCATAGCCTGCTAATAAGAGTTGAGCGATGTGTTGGAAGCAAAAAGAATAGGGGTGGCTACAGGGGTGTTATTTCATGTCTACAGGACTGTAATAATGGTCAAAATTGTCCACAAAACATTAAACATAGTAAACATTAAAAAGTAGTTAACAGGGTTTTTTTTTGCTCTAACTACAAAAATATTCCATTTATTAATATTAAATCCTACCTGGCTGAAATTCCCTTATCTCGCTGGGGTCTGGAACCACTTAAGTAGTGATTGATGGCCGATTTTGCTCCGGCCGATGCTGCTTTTGCTCCCACAATTAACATGAAAAAAATGACAATGATAACAAATATTCCAGGTCTCAAGTTGAAACAAATATTTATTGAAATGTAAACACTGAACACAGTAGGATTCAGCTTTCTTAAACACACATTTAAACGGCAACTTTAAAAGGAATAAATATTCAACCATGTGCAAAACATTTCTGTCGTAGTTTAAGTTTTATCTAGCATCGATGTGATGACTGCTCCTCCGCAGTGAGACGCACCCCCCGCCCCACATCACACTGACATAATTTAGTACGATATATAAAACATTTCTTTCATCATTAAAGTTCGTGTTGTGCACGCTAAAGATAGCAGACACGGCTGCTCCAATTCCTTGTGTGTGTGTGTGCGTGCTCGGAGAGAGCACACACATGTATAATAACACAACACTCATTTAACCTCAGCCCGGCGTTGGCTGAATGAAACTCCTCCAAACACCATGGGACTGAATTGCCACCGTTGACATTAAAGCGGTGTTGGTAACAGCTGTACATATTAGCCTCCAACTACATCAACAGCTCCCTAATTACAACAGCAGGCACTTTTAAAGATGAAGCATTCAGCAGCATTCCTGGTTTTCAGACCCACAAACTAAACTATATTTTCAAGCACGTATATTGCATGCACTTGGCGTTCATGTTTCCTATTTCAAAGCAGGTGGCAATATTTCAAGTAAGTTTAACTGTTAGAGGCTAATTAACAGTTGAAAATGTACCCTTGTTGTGATTCACCACTCTTGCAGTGGGGGAGCGGCACCGCGAATGCGTGTGTTGCAGGGTCCTCCGGCAACACAAAGCTGCCTGGCGGATGCCCCTCTGTAAATCATGCGACGGAAAAATACATCGACGAACCCACTCGCGTATCGGCCGATACTGATTCAAGTAAAGAACGCAAATATCGGCCTGATAAATCGGGCGGCCGATGTATCGGTGGATCCTTACACTTAACCACGATAAACGAGGGAGGACTATCATAGAATAAATCAAATAACATCTTACCACAGTACAGTGTTGTGCCAAAAGGTTTTTATACAAATACAACATACTGTTCCAGCCATACCTGATTGTATCAGGTTTTTGTTTTTTTTGGCCACAACATGCAACTCAAACATTATGCCGTCTCATTTCCCCCCCACTCAGGTTGGATGCTATTGCTCGTGATGCCGAACTTGTGGATAAGTCTGAACATGACCTGAAACGCTTGGCCGACACCGTTCACAACGGCTGTTTGAGAACACTACGAGAGAACCCCTGTGGACCAGAAAGAAGCTCGGGTAACTTAAACAATGCTTTTTTGGATGAAGCAAACCTTGTTTTGTCACGTCTTTGTGACATGTCTGTGACATTTGCTGAAAGTTTCTGGAATTGGCTCTAACTGCCATTTGACATCTTTGCTGTAGGGGGCAGGCGAGGGAAGGTGAAAGGTCCCACTTTCAGGATCTCTGGTGTCCAAGTCAACGCCAAGCTTGTTATCTCTCATGAGGAAGAGCTTGCTCCGCTTCACAAAGCCATCCCTGAGGACCCAGAGGAGAGAAAAAAGTTAGTAAAAAAAGGACATGGAACCAAATCTATTGAAAAGTTGTGGCTATCACCTCGATTTACTGCACACGTTTGGGAACGTGGCGATTGTGTGAATCAAGATGTTTTTATTTTGTGCTGCCCTAATTAGATTTTTGTCTGATTAGGTATATGATTCCATGCCACTCGAAGGCAGCACACTTTGACATTGAGTGGGGGAAGGAGGATGACTCCAGTCTCCTCATTGGAATCTACGAGTATGGTTACGGCAGCTGGGAGATGATCAAGATGGACCCAGATCTTAATCTCACACACAAGGTGAGTTCACACACATTTTAAATCAGAATCAGAAAAGGTTTATTGCCATGTATGATCAAACACATACTAGGAATTTGTTTTGGTGTAGTAGGTGCATACACATCTATTAAAAAAGAATGATACAAAATATGAAATACAAAATATGAAAATACAAAATATACAGAATAACAGTATAAATATATGTACACAGTCTGTTTTTGTTTGTTATTCCGGAAGTGCGGTCTGATTGTTTTTCCTAAGAGTCCAAACTGAGCGTTAATGTAACGTATACAATGAAAGTGTCAAAGTGGCAGGATGAGGCAGAGGTGGGGTGTGAAGAGTGTCAGGTGGGGTTCCGGGCCTTGTTGATGAGGCTGACAGCAGACGGGAAGAAACTGTTCTTGTGGGGTGAGGTTTTGGTCCTGATGGACCGCAGCCTCCTGCCAGAGGGGAGGCCTACTATGGGGGCCTACTTAAAGGGGGCCTACTATGCTCTTGCCACTTTTCTGACCTACAAATGTTGTTGCAATGTTGTATTCTCCTGTTAAAACGATGCCATAGCGTCAGGTAATGAGGTTTGCACGTTTGGAAGTGATCCCTGAAAAAGTTTTGGGTGGCTCTGCACGGTCAGTTTTACAGTTCTGACATCAGTGAGATCTGGACATCCTCATGTGCTGCAGATTGCCTGTACTCTGTAAACACGAAACTACGTATACCAGAAGTCCTCGAGAGCAGTTTGGAGTGTGAGCAGTCACAGTAGAGTTGGACATACCTAGGGTGGAGTAAATTAAACAGACCGTTTGGGTCAGAAGCAGAAAGAGTTGTAGAATCTGGTAGGTCTAGAAAACATTTTCGGGTTGTGGTGTGTAGCTGCTGTAGAGGAGTCCACAACTCAATAAAAAGCGCTGTAAATGAGCGTAGTATGTCCCCTTTAAGATGACATCTAGCTCAATACTAAACGTTTTATTCTACTTTATAGCATATTTATTGTCTTTCTTGGCACAGTGGTTGTAACCACACTGTTGCCTTTTGAGATTTCTGCTTTATATGGCGATATACTAACTTCTGAAACCAGTATACCCGAAAACAAACTAATCATTGTTGTTGTACCTTACTTCGACGGTGAACTCTCCAGCCATCCATGCCATTAACAGTACTGCTTATCATTAAGTGCCCATAGGAACAGCATTCCATCATCTGTCATCAATAATCCACTATACTACAATACTGCACTTGTATTACTGTTAACCATGTCAAAATCAACCTAAACATTACATTTGGCAAATGTTTGGAATAGAGAGAGTTTGATTGTGACACAGGTGGGGGGAAAATAATTTCTTGAGTAATGGTGTCTGACCAGAGTGTATCAAAGTAGTCCAGAGGAGTTGAGCGTGTACTCCGTCTACTACCGGCTCTTGAAAATGAATGGACTAGAAGTGATGTGGCGCCCATTAAGCAGTTCCACCTATTTTCCCACTACCTCCAAAAGTTATGTTTTTTGACTTTGTTGTAAAAATGATCTTTTCCAGCTCCTACCAGATGACCCTGATAAGAAACCACAGGCCAAACAGCTCCAGACCAGAGCAGACTACCTCATCAAGTTACTGAGCAAGGACCTTGCCAAAAAAGAAGCTCAGAAACAAGCAGGGACAGTATGTCTGTTTCTGTATTACAGTGATAAGACTCAACAAGCTACCGTGTCTATCATTTGTGGAAGCCTTTCTCCAGCACAGTCTTAAAACGTGTGTGAGATGGACACTTAGACTAAAGCATGACTTGTATTTGCAGGCCAATTCTCGAAAGAGGAAGCCAAGGAGCAAAAAGAGCAAAACTCTCAAGCCAACTCAGATGGATGAGATGATGAAGAGCGCATCCTCGGATCCTCAGTCAGACAAGAGGTCTGATGATGAGGATGAAATGGAGGAGGAAAAGGTACATTGAAATTATACAGTACATCCCCGCATATTTGAGTCTGCGTTGACGGCCCCACAAATTAAAAATACCCAATTCGCCATACCTAGGTATTCATAAATGCGCGATAATACAGGTACAATGTACAGCATACATGTACTACTGTTCGAAAGACCACAATTTTAACATGTTTGTCTTTACGATTCACTGATAAGGTTTATTCCGTCTGCGTTGTTTTGCACTTTGTTTGGCGGTCATTGAATGCACCATAGTTAGTTTCTGTGAGATGCAAAGTGAAACGTACGTATTTATTTATAACTTCTACAAATACATCAACTTTATGCATTCCCACATAGTATCAGCGTTTTTGAGGTGAACAATAAACAGGAAAAATACAGTACAGTGTTCCCTTGCTTATTGCAGGGGATAGGTTTGCAAAATTCCCCTCAATTAGTTAAATATGCCGTAGACGTAGCCTTGGACGTAAGAAATTGATTCAAACGTGATTTGCCTCTCTCGCCGTGGCTCTTTGCCGTTTGGCTGTGGCGTTTTTGTGTCCTTGTTGCTCCTGCCATCAGGTTTATTTTCCTCGTTTTGTCCTCCGTGAGCTGAGGAATAATTTTTGCCAGCCACCCGGCTTCTGTCTTCATTCGGCATGTCCGAGGACCCGCCTGGCTTCTTCTACCATTTGGGTGTAGTGTGTTTCGTCAGCATTCAGGGCTAGGGCTTATGGCCACGCAGCGTTCAGAGTTGGTTGGCTATTGTTTACAGTATTGGCTGTGAGCAAACGGGCTCACACTAGTTTGCTAGCCATGTAACACCATGACCACAACAGGAGACGGTCTACAGCCAATCAGGACGCAGAAGACAACGATACTCAACTTCCCACAATGCAGTTCTCTCTAAAGGCCCAGGCTTGGCCTGTAACAGCGTTCTCACGTGAACTTTCACAAAATAGGATTTCTTATTTATGAATTTAATATTTAACCTCTAGAATCACGTGTATGATAAGTATAATCAAAGAAAATAAGCCATTTATGACATTTATTATGGTAATGGTTTAATTTCATTTGAACATGCATCAGATTACAATTGAGTGCGTCACATAATCAGTTCACAGTTCCACATGTCCGAAAGGAGTAGGAAGAAGCAAATCTTATTAAATCCTACCCCTCCATCTGGTACTTTTACAATGAGTAACTGTTACTTTTGTTCACTTCCTGCCTTTCTAATATAGTTAAAGTTATTAATTTAATTAAATTTAAATTATTTTTATGAAATTCAATTTTTTTATTGATTTTTTTATTTACTTATACGTATTTTTTGTCCCGTACCGAAGTACGAGATGATATGACGATACAATGACATAATCGGTACCGTAGTAACTGTCAATATAGTGATATATATAGCACATCATGACTGGTTCAAGACTCTTCATCCTTGTATTTAGCAAACATCTGCTTGTATTGTTTCTTGAATTCGCTCATTGTTGTGCATTGTTTGATTTCCTTACTCAATCCATTCCATAGTTTGATTCCACATACTGAAATGCTATGGCTTTTTAATGTAGTCCTAGCATAGAAGTGTTTCAAATGTAGTTCTTCCCTGGGATCATATTTCTCCTCTCTTGTAGAGATGTATTGGATGACATTTTTAGGTAATTGGTTATTTTTAGCCTTGTGCATTATTTCAGCTGTTTGAAGATGAATTATATCAGCAAGTTGAAGTATTTATGATTTTAGAAATACGGAGATAGTATGTTCTCTGTAGGCGGCATTATGGATTATCCTGACTACTCTTTTTTTGCAGTACATTAGCGAGTTAATAGTGAGTTAAGATTGCTTTTATAGTTATTAGCCCATATTTCCACACAATAAGTAAGATATGGTAGAACCAGAGAGCAATTAAAGAGTGTGGAGTGATTTCTGATTGAGAACAAATTTTGCTTTGTTCAGTATTGAAATATTTCTGGCCACCTTATGTTGTATATTTGTAATATGAGGTTTCCAGCTCATATCTGTTGTGATCCCCAGGAATTTATTTTCCTTCACCCTTTCAATGTCTACACCGTCTATTTGTATTTGCTGATGTGTGTCCTTTCTGCTGTTACCAAACAGCATGATTTTAGTTTTACTTGGGTTCAAGGACAATCTATTATCATCAAACCATCTTTTTAGTGTGACCATTTCTTCTCTGACCTTTCTAATGATTTTGTCTGTACTCCATCCAGAACAAAATGCAGTGGTATCATCCGCAAGTAATACCAGCTTTAAGTCTTTCGTGACTTTGGAGATATCATTGATGTACAAGTTGAATAGTTTTGGTCCTAGTATTGACCCCTGGGGAACTCCGCACGTAATATATGAACTTGCAGATGTGTATTCTCCTAACTTTACGTATTGCTTCCTGTCAGCTAAGTAACTTTTGACCCAGTTCAGAACTAATCCTCGTACCTTTCTAATTTAGTGATTAGGATGTCATGATTGATTGTATCAAAGGCTTTTGTCAGATCCATGAATACTGCGGCTGCACACTTCCTAAGATCTATAGCGTTAGTGATTTCCACCGGAATTTTGATCAGTGGCATGGAGGTAGAAATGTTAGCTCTGTATCCATACTGACTTTGTGATGGTAATTCGTTGGCATTAATGAGGGTTGAGGTAGCTGCTTTATCAATTTCGTTATTTGATGTGGTCTGTTGTTTACAAAATACTCCTGGAAAAAGGAGCACAAGCACAATAATAGCAGTAATAATAATAATAATAATAATGTTGTCAATAATGATGATAATAATACTACTATTATATTAATATTGTTGTTAATAATATTAATATAATAATGGTAGTAATATTATTATTAACAAAATAATAATAATAATATAATAACATTACTATAACTAATAATGATAATAATTCTAATAAAAATAACAATAATAATAATACATTTATAACACACTTTACATCAAATAAATGATTTCAAAGTGCACATATAGCAGATTGCATGACACTTTTACATGTAAAATATGTGTAAAAATATAGGTGTAAAAATGGACTGTTACGTGTAAAATACTACATAATCCCCCCTGTCAATTTTGTTAAATTAATGCGGCCCGCGAGTCAAAAAGTTTGCCCACCCCTGCCTTATACTGTATTTGTATGCTAGGTCATTTAGACCATTTTATGCTTAAATGCTAAACTTAGGCCAAGAGTATATAAAATATGCTTACATATGCTATTTTTTTATTACTTGTCCGTAGTCAACCACAAAACAGTGATCATTTTTAATTACATTTTTGTAAAACCACGACAGCGAGAGGAACAACTGTATAGTAGTCTGTGTGCAGCACAGGCGACAGTTGGCACACACACACAACTATGATAGGGCACCTCCCTCTCTCAAACATGAAAACTTGTTTTAGCCTCTTGGTTTTTATAAAATAATGGCCAAGATGTGTAAATTTGTTATACATTTCCATAAATTCTATATATAGTATATATTTTTTTAAGTGTATTTATCGTTGGGTGGGTCTAACCTGATCATTCATTAGTAGTCAGTAACTTTGGATTTCATACATGAAATGTGTTAAATCAGTGTGTGAGGCATATTGAAGAGAGAAGCGGAGAATCTAGTCTAATATTTCCGCCAGTCAACTTTCATTGCATATGTTGGTCGGAAAGCGAAGGTCTGCTATCTACCAAGATCCTTTGTGTGTCCTTGGCACACAAAAAAAGATCTGACTTGACTCAGTTTCAGGAAATGGCAGTGAAGACTCCAAGCAGAAGAAGCCGAGCGGACCGGGCCACAGTGAAGGATGACAACGAGGACCAGGAAGAAGAAGATGACAACGATGAGGAGGAGGAGGAAGAAGAGGAGGAAGAAGAAGAGGAGGAAGCTCAGCAAGATGATGGTTCTTCATCTGGTGAGAGGGAGGTGCAAGAAGAAACAAAAAAAGAATGCAAAAAGGAAGAAAGTTGGGATGGAAGAGAAACAAAGGAGCCCAAAGAGAAAAAAGAAGCCATGCCCATGGAAGAAGACGATAAGCAAGAGGACAATGTGGAGAAGGTGAGCCCTCTGAGAAATACATTGAATTTAATGACAGCACTTCAATTGTTTCTCTTCTTTTCAGCAGAGTGAAAACAAAGCTGAGCTCAGAGAACGGATAAAGAAAGCATCTGATGTGCCAGTCCACATAACGGCAAGCGGCGACAACATTCAAGGCCTGGAGGAGTCTGAAGAATTAGACCAAAAAACATTTAGCGTGGTGAGTTCAAACATGACAACCTCAGCCGTAAAAGGAACATATTATGCTCATTTTTGACCCGTTTTTATGTGGTCCTATAGAGCAGCTACACACAATAATTAATGTCTGGATCTTCCAGAATCTGCACCTACTCCAGCTGTATATCCTTGGCTTTGTGCTTCCCGCCAAAACGGTCTCTTTTAATGTATCCACACCCACTCTGTTGTGATTGATCACACGCCCAAAGTGCTTCCCAACTACATGCTTTGTCAGAGGCGCCATTGGTGCTCAGAAGCCGGACGTGAGGGCGTTGCGCTTACTAACTGCAGGCAATCTTGGCACAACATCGGTAGTGGAAATGTGATCATTAGACATTTTTAACAGGACTACCAGACATAGGTGAGCACTGCGGTTCTCTCCACCTCTGTGGATGCACAGCGTGTCTGACATTAATGCATCTTTCCCGGCGAGAGCGTGCTGCCATCTGGCTTCAGCAACAGTTTGGCAGGTATTTGGTAATGGTTTAATTTCATTTGAACATGCATCAGATTACAATTGAGTGCATCACATAATCAGTTCACAGTTCCACATGCCCAAAAGGAATAGGAAGAAGGAAAGCTTACTAAATCCTACCCCTCCATCTGGTACTTTTACAATCGGTAACTTACATTTGTTCACTTCCTGCCTTTCTAATATAATTAAAGTTTAAGTTTTTTTTGTTTTGTTTTGTTTAATTTTGTATATTTTGTCACATGCCGAAGTACGAGGTGATTTGACCAGCCAATGACATAATGGGTATGATGACTGTCAATATAGTGATATATATAGCACATCATGACTGGTTCAAGAGTCTTCATCCTTGTATTTAGCAAACAACTGCTTGTATTGTTTCTTGAATTGGCTCATCGTTGTGCATTGTTTGAGGTCCTTACTCAATCCATTCCATAGTTTGATTCATACTGAAATGCTATGGCTTTCACATTCTTGTTCACAAAAACAGTCCCGTGTGAAATGCCGTTGACAGATAAACATTTTTCTCTTGCTGGGAATCACCAACTCCAATAACTTCTGCCTTCGTGAACAGAGAGGCAAAGCTTGGGACAATCATCTGTGCACACTTCTTAGCTTCGTTTTACTCGTCCATACACAAACACTGAAGCAGCACTTTTTCAAAATCTTCACTTTGGCTGGAGTTTTCCAAAAGCTCACGATTTAAGGCCAAAACACAGAGAAAAATAAGCTTTTTATAATATGGGTGTTGGTGAGGACATGATGTGATGCTTGAAATGAAGTCCTAGACCAGGGGTGGGCAAACTACGGCCCGGGGGCCACATCCAACCCGCCAAGTGTTTGAATACGGCCCGCCCGTTCTTTCCAAAGTATTTCATTTAAAGTCAACATACAAGCTGGCATCATGGCTTGAGCCGACATTTTCATGGTTTGGCTGTTTTATCAATTTCGTTATTTGATGCGGTCTGTTGTTTACAAAGTGCTCCTGAAAAAAGGGACACAAGCACATAATAATAATAATAATAATAATAATAATAATAATAATAATAATTTTAAATAATTAATTTATTCTTCTTATATAAATTTATAACGCACTTTACATCAAATATAATAATAACAAATAATATAAAATAATACTAAATTTATTCTTCTTATTATAAATGTATAATGCACTTCACATAATAATAATAATAATAATATAAAATAATAATAAATAATATCAAATAATAATAAATTTATTCTTATTATAAATTTATAACGCACTTTACATCAAATTATCTTAAAGTGCACACATAGCAGATTGCATAACACTTTTACAGATACAATAATTTAGTTATTTGATGCGGTCTGTTATTTACGAAGTGCTCCTGAAAAAGGGACACAAGCATATAATAATAATAACAAATAATAATAATATAAATAATAATACATTTATTATAAATTTAAGTGCGCCTGAAAAAAAGGACACAGGCACATAATAATTATAATAATAACAAATAATAATAATATAACGTAATAAATTTATTTTCTTATTAAAAATTTATAACACACTTTACATCAAATAAATGATCTCAAAGTGCACATATAGCAGATTGCATGACACTTTTAATAATTTTATTAGAGATTTAATAATTTCGTTATTTGATGTGGTCTGTTGTTTACAAAGTGCTCCTGAAAAAGGGGACACAAGCATATAATAATAATACAAATAATAATAATAAAAATAATAATAAATGTATTATTATAAATTTATGACGTACTTTACATCAAATAAATGATCTCAAAGTGCCCATAAAGCAGATTGCATAACACTTTTACAGATACAATAATTCCAGCTGGACTGTTATGTGTAAAATATCGAGTCTGGCCCCCCCGTCAATTTTGTTAAATCAATGCGGCCCGCCAGTCAAAAAGTTTGCCCACCCCTGTCCTAGACTAATGTTTTGTGTTTGGACGTGCAGTGTAAAGAGAGGATGCGGCCTGTGAAAGCAGCACTCAAGCAGCTGGACCGACCAGAGAAGGGACTGTCGGAGCGTGAGCAGCTGGAACACACCCGGCAATGCCTCATCAAGATTGGAGACCACATCACAGAGTGTCTCAAGGAGTATTCCAACCCTGACCTCATCAAACAGTGGCGAAAGTGAGCAAGCGCACACACGTTAATGAACCTGTAGAGGAGCGATCACATGACTGCGTGCTATTTAAGTGAATTATTTGCTGTTTATTTAAATTGTTTGTTGATGTTGTTGGCTTTGACAGAAACCTGTGGATATTTGTTTCAAAATTCACCGAGTTTGACGCCAGGAAGTTGCATAAATTGTACAAGCACGCTATCAAGAAAAGACAAGAAAACGCTCAAGTATGTGCCCTGCAGTATTCCTATATCCTCCATCAAACGTGGGGGAAAATGTTGTGTGTATGATAAATGTTCCTTTTAAACAGGCAGCAGAGCAGAACACCAGGAGTGCAAACACAATGGGCTACAAACACGCAGGTACAGTGGTGTTTGCTCACCGTCAGTGCAGAATAAGACCAATCGCTAGATGCAGAGTGATGACTTTGTGCTCTGTCCACAGATATTGAACGTCTGAGGGACAGCTGTCACCAGGACGACAGCAGCAGGGACAGCTACAGCTCAGACAGACATCAGCCCACAGTTCGCCAGCACGACACTAGCAGGGACCGACACAGCCTGGAAGCTCACAGGAAGACTGTAGGGGAGTCCAGGAAAAGATCCTACTCCTCATTTAGTAATGGCAAAGACCACAGAGACCACTACCGACCCGACAGCAGGGACAGGTGAGTACTCTTTCTGTATTGTCTTCAAAATAATACTTTTTATAGCTCCAAAATAAATCCTTATATTAACTTTTATTGCCAAACAATGCACATTGTACTCCAAATCAAGACGTGGGGTTCCTGTACAGAATACAGTAGATCCTTGCTTTTTGCAGGAGTTCCAATATGAGGTTAGAGAAGAATGTTTGTAGATTACATTGGGATTTGTAGAGAGTAGGGAACAGATTGGAGGAGGAGATACTAGAAGAGTGGAGGTTTACCCTGGAAAGGAGAGGAATGAAGATTAGCCACAGCAAGACAGAGTATATGTGTGTAAGTGAGAGGGACCCAAGTGGAATAGTGAGGTTACAGGGAGAAGAGATACAAAAGGTGGAGAATTTTAAGTACTTGGGGTCAACAGTCCAGTACAATGGAGATTGTGAAAAGGAGGTGAAGAAGCGTGTGCAGGCAGGATGGAACGGTGGAGGAAAGTGTCAGGCGTGATGTGTGATAGAAGAGCTTCAGCTAAAATGAAAGGAAAGGTATTAAAAAAATGTGGTGAGACCAGCCATGTTGTTTGGTCTAGAGACAGTGCCACTGAGGAAAAGACAGGAAGCAGAACTGGAGGTAGCAGACATGAGGATGCTGAGGTTCTCATTGGGAGTGAACAGGATGGATAGGATCAGGAAGGAGTACATCAGAGAGACATTACATGTTTGAGGCCTTGGAGATAGTCAGAGAGGCCAGACTGAGATGGTTGGGACATGTCCAGAGGAGAGAGAGTGAATATATTGGTAGAAGGATGCTGCGTTTAGAGCTGCCAGGTAGGAGGCGTAGAGAAAGACCAAAGAGGTTTATGGATGTAGTGAAGGAGGGTAGTTGGTGTGAGAGAGACAGATGCAGAAGACAAGGTTGGATGGAGGAGATTGATTTGCTGGGGTGACCCCTGAAGGGAAAAGCCCAAAGAGAAAGAAGATAAATAGTGCAGTAGTACATCGCCATTATATTGAAACATGCTTATGTTGGTAACCCGTCATTGTTGCCCACTCATCAATTTTTGGTCCACTGGGTTATTACTAAACGGTGCCCCCTGAAGTGGACATACTCGGTCAACTACGTTTGTGGGCATCGTTATCGTTAAGATACAACATAACTACCATCGAGTCAGCATCAAAAGTGACTTCCTTTTCGGTGCAAAATAAAAGCATTACAGTATCTTGCTGTGAGGCATCGACGTCGAAATGCGTTGCGCAGTATCATGATCGTGGGAAAGTGTGTTGTTAATTGTGTGTCTGTGTTGCAGACATTACAGCGACGGCAAACAAAGGAAGCTGGAGGAGGTACGCTCCAGCAGAGACCACCGACTGGACCTGAAGGACTTCCCGCACTCGGACCAGCGCTCGTCATACCGCTACCACTCGGACTGGCAGACGGAGCAGAGGGCGTCGGCCAGTGGACCGCGCTCGCCCCGAGACCAGCGCTCACCTTACGACTATTCCTCCGACCACAAGAGCACGCCGGAGCAAATCTGGAGCAGCCGCAAGACATAACAGCAGCTGGCGCGCCTGCCGGTAGCCGCCATGAACTCTCCAACACAGCAGATGCCTTACAGGACGCCACCTGATGCTGTCGAAGCACGCTAAGCAGCGAGGGAAGAAGAATCAGAGCTTATTTTTGTATTTAAGAGTTGAAAGCTGCATGCAGCACACCTTTTTGTTATTTTTATATGGAAACTTTTCCTTTTTTTTTTTTTTTTTTACCTCCGGTCAGAACAGACCCCGAGCGCTGCCTCATAGTCCCACCAACCCATGACACTGGATGCTATGTGTTCCCGTCTGTCGAGCTTCATGTGACGATTGACCTTATTTAAGTAGAAGCGTCACTTGTCACATCATCATGTCACAAGCGGACGGTCAATCCAGTCTGGGCTCAGGCTGACCACCTGAAGTACCTCATTTCCACCATTTCTTATTGGTTTTTACCCCCCCCCCCCCCACCACCACATGAGAATTATTTAAGAATAAGTGACAGATTTTAACTGTAAAAAATAACTGCATTTGATTTTTGTGTGTATGAGCAACTTTTTTTCCCTTTTGATATCATTGTAAATTGATGTAAAATAGTGAATGGGTGGTCTCTTTCCTCAGGCTTTTTTGGATTTATTAAGATTCTACTTTTCTCCATCAACTCAGGCTTTTTGTTGTTCTTTTCTGTACAATAGTTCTTTCATGACGATGCTTTCAGAATGTAACTTTTTTTGCTAAAGGGAAACTTCTTACTATGTTAGATTCTAGTGCTTCTCGTTAAATTGCTAAAGCTGCAAGAGCTGACTTTTGAAATCGGTCCTGCTAGAACTTTGACTTGTTTTTTTTTTCCTTAGATTTTACAATGTAGGCAATAATATTCATAATAATGTCGATCTTCTATGCAGCCAAGTATATTTGTGGTGAACCACCCACCTGAATGAAGTCACTGTTACGGTTCACACTGTTGTGTTGTACATACGTTTCCTATATATTTCACAAGAGTGCATGGATTTTTATCAACTGTTTTTATATAGTTGTTAATGAAGCCATTAAAATCAATCACTGTACTCACTTGGAACAACTCTTTCAATGTCTGTTAAGCTGTAAAACGGGTAGTAGGTTGTCTATTTAATGCCATCATTTGAGCTAACGTAAGGTAGGAACATGGATGTACCAGTAAATCAAATCAACTTTATTTGTATAGCACTTTTCCTGCAAAGACATGCAGCACAAAGTGCTTTACAGAGTTAAAAACAATTACTACAATTAAAAGGAAAACAAATACTAAGAAAGCCCCTCCCTCCCACCCTCCATACTAGACGCGCACACACACAATCACACACAGTAACATGGCATGGCACTGAGGATCAAGGAAACGGCACCCTTGGGGCCGTCCACACTGGGAGGAGCTGCAGGCCGTGCCATCGGGGGACCAGCACCCGGGCCCCCGGACTCCGACAGACGGGTGGACCCCCACATTAAAGGGAGGAACCCCCAGCCGGCCAGGTCGAAGGGACCCAAGGATGGCAGACCCGACACAGCCCCCAGTGTGGAGGACCCCCCACTGGAGTTAAAAGCTAAAGACTAAAAGCATAAAATAGGACTAAAAAAAAGTTTGCAAACCAAACTTGATGGGGTGATCAGGACAACGTCTACAAACAGCAAGGGTGAGATCCAACCTGGCAACCAGTCCACGGTTACCAGTACTGAGATGCCAAGAGATTCAAACACAGGTCTTCCCGGTCTCCCACTGTGTGGCCTGTGTGTGCCCCACACCCTCCAGGACACTTGCCAGTAAACTACTGCATTGATTCTCAACCCAAAAGTAGGTCGGAGAGCCATTTTCCTACTTGTCTGTGCTATTTGCTTGCTGTCTAATCACAAGGTTAGATTTGTTTCCAGGCAGCCACGTAACCGTTGGAAACAGTCCCTTTCATTTTGATAATCAAGTACTACTACACGACATGTACTGTACATGACTTTGCTTTAAAGCCTTGGAAAAAAAACAAATTGATTTTTTTTGCATTCTATTATTGCTTGATTTTTTTGCCACCTGTCACTCAAAACTGACTGATGCTCTGTAGTGATCTGTAGTGCCATCTCATACATTCGAATAGTAGCAAAGATCAAGTAAGTTTGAACTTTGCTACTATTGGAATGTATAAAAATTATGTGTTTAAAAGGTAAATAAAATAAACACAATATTCTTTTCGACAGTTTCTATATGTAATATTGTATTTCATAATTAATTAAAATATCCATGATTAAATCATTATTTTAAAATGTCACAATTTATTTGACTTCATATTTGTTTAATGAGGACACAAAAAATCATAGACGAGACCCGAACAACCCATAACAGTAAAAGACTGATCATGACTCCCGGCCAAAAGGTGGCGTTAATGCTCTTTAATAAACTGGTGGTAAGTAGATAACTCCTGCCATTGTTCCGAAGAAGAAGAGAAGAAGAAGGGAAAAAGGAGGAGAAATTAAATACAAGGTGACGTATTTGTTGGTTAGCAATGGTTCATGACTTTTAGGAAAAGTTGAATAAGTACAGTTAAAGGTGTATATACTAGCTAGTTACTAATTTTACGGGGTTCAAATGCTTGATGAATACAGAAAAGGCGGAGCGACTGTAAAGAATCTTGAATTTAAGCTAGTGTTCCTCTTGAGCAATGTTACGTTCCTCCCGCTCGTATTTTAAGTCTTTTTCTAAGACTAACCAGTGGACACTTGGATGTTTTGTCACCGAGTCCAGTTGTGCTATCAATTCAGCGTCATAAAATACTCGTAGTATACTCATGATGATTTATTGTCGTCTTCACGTGATGTGTTGGCTCATGGCTGTTTAACGTTCATTTGGAGAACCGGACTAGTACCTAAAAGAGGTAAGAGTCCACAAAAAGTAAACCCCATGTAACGTTGATGACGATGTTAAGTTCAAAAGTAACTGCCTGTCACAGATATGTCTCCATCATCCTATACTTCCTACACTAGAGTAGGGTGGCGGTATTTTGACAAGCAATGGATCAACTCTGTGTGTATGTTTTGCTTTTTCTTTGGGTTTTTGGTAAAATTAATACAAAAAGATGCAAATTAATGTCCCAAGGAAAGGCAATGAAAATCAGGATAGTTTCCTTACTTTTTTAAAAACAAACAAAAAAAGCTGACAAGACAGGACATGTCCTGGGAAAACAGGGCGTTTCGTCACCAGATTGTACACTTCTTAGGGCTTTTGTCTGGTAGTTTGAACATCCATTAGATGGGGAATCACACAAGTATAGTGTTTTCTTTTATTAGCTTAGTTTCATTCATTCATTTTCTACCGCTTATCCTCGCGAGGGGGTGCTGGAGCCTATCCCAGCTGTCTTCGGGCGAGAGGCGGGGTACACCCTGGACTGGTGGTCAGCCAATCACAGGGCACACAAGACAAACAACCATTCACACTCACATTCATACCTATGGACAATTTGGAGTCGCCAATTAACCTCGCATGTTTTTATGTGCTTTTCAACTTACACGTTCACATAAAAGGAGGCGTTTGACCTCATATTGTTCTACTGCCCTCCCAGCTGATGTATTTAACAAAAAATGATTGAAAAATTAAGTAATTATTATGGAAACATTAAGAGCCAAAAGCAACAACGTTGCCGCTAATAGAGCAAGACTGTATAATGCTAAACATGTAAATGCGAACGTTAACACAGGACGAGTGGTTAGCATTACTAGGTTAACCTGAATGTGGACTGTTAAAGCTGTATACTTGCTCTCTCTCAACCTTAAAGCCTTCTATCGTGTACCCCCCAAAATGTTGTGAGCACGAGAATCATGTTGTCTGGAGAATAACTGGATCTTGTGTTGCAGTGCACCATGCCAAATTCTCGTGCATCCTCACAAACGCCTCAAAAGATGCGGAAAACACCACGTCCGTCTTCCTCCAGCAGTCGCTTCAAAGATATTCACATCAGTGAAGAAGTGAAAATTTCAATCAACCTCGCTCTGGAAAGGTTTTGTTACAGTGATCAGAAAGGTATCTATCGTCGAATGTGTTTGAAATGGTCACTTTTGTCATCAAGTGTGGTAAAATCTTCTTTGTTTGTTTTCTCCTCTCAACAAACAGAGATGGAATTTCCCTCCTCGCTTACTCCAACAGAGAGGGCTTTCATTCATCGTGCAGCACAGACCCTGGGGTACATTTCAAAAAGCAAAGGGTAAGTAAGGCTGGCCTGAACTCAAAGGGTAGCTGCTGAACTATGTATATGTAGTAGGGATTTTTGGGCCAATGCCAATCCAAATTTTTTTCCATCACCCTTAGCCGATGGACGATTTTGCTTGGGCCGATACTGCTTTTGCTCCCTCAATTTACATGAAAAAATTACAATGATAACAAATATTACAGGTCTCAAGTTTAAACAAATATTTATTGAAATGTAAACACTGAACACAGTAGGATTCAGCTTTCTTAAACACACATTTAAACGGCATTATCAACTTTAAAAGGAATAAATATTCAACCATGTGCAAAACACTTCTGTCGTAGATTAAGTTTTATCTAACATCGATGTGATGACTGCTCCTCCACAGTGAGACGCACACACCCCACCCCACCTCCACACACACAAACACATCACACTGACACAATTTAGTATGATATATAAAACATTTCTCTCATCATTAAAGTTCGTGTTGTGCATGCTAAAGACCTCTCTGATAGCAGGCACGGCTGCTCCAATTTGTTCTGTATGTATGTGTGTGTGTGTGCGTGCTCGGAGAGAGCGCACACACATATAATAACATGACACGCATTTAACCTCAGCCCGGCGTTGGCTGAATGAAACTCCTACAAACACAATGGGACTGAATTGCCAACGTTGACATTAAAGCGGTGTTGGTAACAGCTGTACATATTAGCCTCCAACTACATCAACAGCTCCCTAATTCCAAAGGTAGGCACTTTTAAAGATGAAGCATTCAGCAGCATTCCTGGTTTTCAGACCCACAAACTAAACTATATTTTCAAGCACGTATATTGCATGCACTTGGCGTTCATGTTTCCTATTTCAAAGCAGGTGGCAATATTTCAAGTAAGTTTAACTTTTAGTGGCTAATTAAAAGTTGAAAGTGTTGTGATTCACCACTCTTGCAGTGGGGGAGGGGTACCGCGACTGCGTGTGTTGCAGTGTACTCCGGCAACACAAAACTGCCCGGCGAATACCTGTCTGTAATGCGGCAGAAAAATACATCGGTGAACCCACTCGCGTATCGGCTGATACCGATTCAAGTAAAGAATGCAAATATCGGTCCTATATGTCGGCCGGCCGATTTATCGGTCGATCCTTACTTTATTTCTTCTAGGCACTTGGCAGTAAATTCAACTAAAGTGGGGAACAGCATATGGGGTGAAGTTGAACATTAATAAAACTGCGCTTGCATCAGATTTTACCGATCCCCACAAACGCATCACGATGAATCTAGATTTCACCCGTCAATTGCATCCATACCCAGTGAATGAGCCGATGCACTTGCATCGCGCGCATGGGCATCGATGTATCGATTAATATTGATTATTTTCCACACCCTTAATATAGACAAACTACCATTCACAATCGCATTCATACACTATATTACCAAAAGCATTTGCTCCCCCATCCAAATGATGAGGATCAGGTATCCTAATGACTTGGCCTGGCCACAGGTGTATAAAATCAAGCACCTAGGCATGCAGACTGTTTCTACAAACATTTGTGAAAGAATGGCTCGCTCTCTGGAGCTTAGTCAGTGCCAGGCTGGAACTGTCATCGGATGCCACCTGTGGAACAAATGCAGTCGTGAAATTTCCTCGCTGTCAACTGTCAGCTTTAATACAAGAAAATGGAAGAACAGAAACCTAGGCCATATAAATGGATGGAGAGGAGTCAGCGGATGCTGAGGTGCATAGCGTGCCAACTTCCTGCACGGTCCGTTGCTATAGAGCACCAAACTTCATGTGGCCTTCAGGTTAGCCAAAGCACACAGAGAGCTTCATGCCGGATGCAGAGGTGTAAAGCACGCCGCCACTGGACTATAGAGCAGTGGAGACGCGTTCTCTGGAGTGATGAACCACGCTTTTCCATCTGTCTGATGGACAAGTCTGGGTTTGGAGGTTGCCAGGAGAACGGTACATTTGGGACTGCATCTTGCCGAGTGTGAAATTTGGTGGCGGAGGAATTCTGGTGTGGGGTTGTTTTTCAGGAGTTGGGCTTGGCCCCTTAGTTCCAATGAAAGGAACTTTGAATGTTGGACCGACATCATATTGAACCTGATGGGTTCCGAATGGGATGGCAATGCCCAGTTCATATGTGAGTCATGGCAGGTGAGCAAATACTTTGGTCATATAGTGTACCTACGGACAATTTTGAATCGCCAATTAACCTAACATGCATTGGAATGTGGGAGGTACCCGGAGAAAACCCAGGGAGAGAACATGCAAACTCCATACAGAGATGCCCAAGTGGAGAATCGAAGCCTGGTCTTCCCGATCTCCTACATTCTAACCACTCGTCCACCATGCGACCACCTGTGTATTTCTGTTAATAAGACATCACAATGCCCAAATCGATGTCTTCTACTTCTTCTTCCTGCTCTTCCAGCTGTGACTTACCATACTTTTCTGCAATGTGAGCTTCTTCTCTGGAATTCAACATCTTTTAGGTCCCTTGCAAACTTAGTGGTGATGCTTGCTGTTGCTTGACAACACGTGGCATTATAATGCCGCAACTCCTGGGATGCGGGAAGTGGTGGTGACAGCACCTGAGGGAACAATGCATGTTACTGCTATTGTTGTGCAATACTTGTAATAATACAATACTTGACAAGGTGTGAAAAATGGTCTTCACGCTTTTTAGGATTTCTGTAAATAAGTAAATTGCGGGACATTACATGCAAGTGTAAACATTGCTTAATAATAACATATTTACCCTAATCATGTCCCTGGTCAAATCAACAAGCAATGTGATTGCTCCTCCACAGATACAGTAGATGTGGGGTGTGTGGGTGTTTGTGTTTTTTCGGGTGTGAGTGGTGAACAGGGATACAAACACCTATGCACACATGCACCAAGCACCCTCCAGTACAGTATAACAATTTGTGCATTGGTGCTTTTATATTTTAGGAAAGGATTACACCGATTCCTCACCATCAGAAAAAAGAATAATCAAGACGGCTGTCGCTCCACCATGACCCTGACACTCTCCCACAACTCCTTACATGCCATCCGCAGTCTGCTGCAGAGGTTCCCTTTGACCAGTAAAGCGTGTGAAGAATTGCAAGCCAGCAACAAAAGCAAGCTGGCTGCACAGTCTGGTGAGTTGAAAGTTAAATAAAAATGTTAAGTCACCTTCAACGAAGGAAGAATAACATCGCTTATTAGTTTCCTTTTAACACCTCATGTAGGACTGGGTCATATGGCGGAAGAAATTATTATTTTTTTAAAAACTATGATTTATTTATTAATTTTTTTCCCAATTCCATACATACAGCAGTGTATATTGGTTCATTAGAGTGTAAAGGCTCGCACAACACCAGAACATCCCACATAACAAGGGAAAAAAAGGACATTTAAATATATATATATATATATATATATATATATATATATATATATATATATATAGTATGTACAATAATGTATATAGCATACGCATACATACACACTATGTACATAAACATGTATATACATATACACTAATATAGTACATACATACACGTCGATACCCAGATGTACATACAATGTCAAAAAAATATATATATAAATAAATGAATAAATAAAGTAAATTAAAAAACTATTCTCTACCATAGTGCAAGTGCCCTGAGCAGTTCTTTGCCAGTGGACTGAGACTGCCACATTCTGTTAAATTTTGTGTCAGAACCTCGGAGACAGTGCCTGATTCTCGCCAGTTTCAGGAACAAATGATTGTGGTAGGTTTTTTCATATTGTCTGATCTCAATTGTTAAATATCATGATTTTATTTCCCAAAATGTATTAACATAGAAAATGTAATTGATTGCTGCTTTGGTCTGGTGGGAATACAAACATATCCACCTGACACAGTTGTCGCATTTTGGAAAAAAACCTACACATCCTGCACATCGAAATGGCTCTGAATGCTCCGTTTCAGAGTTTTGTCTAACACTGTCTCTCTGCGACGTCACAGATTGGCTTGTATTGACTTCCTTACATGGGTGTGCACTGTAGGCCTGATATGCTTCCTGACCTCCCCCAGGCTCTGCTTCTCCATTTACGGTGTTGGCAACATCTCCAAATAAGTGTTTTTGTTTATAATTCATAGCGAGGAAAGCATCAGCCACAAGTTGTTGGACTTACTGATTCCCTACCAGCAAAAGAAAAATATTTGAATCTGTCAACGGCATTTCACATTCGACTGTTTCATGATCATGGGCCAGTAAGCAGCTGGACTAGCCGACAAACTTGCTGAAGCCCGATGTCATTCCAATGTTATTTAGTCATGTGGAAGAGTCAGAAGAGCAAGCAGTGAGTAAGTAAGTTTATCAGTTTGTCTGTCTGTGTAGCATTATAGAGTGTGCATAGGGAGCGGGGCTACTAACAGCGTTTTCCAATTGGGTGGGTCTATCAGAGTTTTTTTTAAACACTCAAAAAACGTGTAATGACCACATAACATGTTACCGATGTTGTAGAAACACTAAAATGCTTAAGCTACTTACCAGTAAGGGACGTCTTGAAGTAACCTTTTTTCTTGAGAAACTTGGGACTGTCCAGTCTCTACTTCAGGATTGGATTCGGATTTGGCTGTATGTGAAAAATTTATATTTTAAAAAGATAAATGGCATCATTTTAATACATAATACATAATTTAATACATCATTGCTTAAAGACCCAGACTTTCTAAAATACTATGAGTGGACAATGTTTTTAGATTTTAATGACTAACCGGAATCCTCAGCTTGTGTTCTCTGGGAGACAGCAAAAGTTGTAATGCACGGAAAAATGATCTCCTATTCATCCTATAACAAAAAGAAAGATTATTGGAATTGGAGTAAAAAATCAAACTCCTTGAAACCGCTTATGCAGATTCACAAGATGAGAATACTCTGAATAACCTTAGAAAATTGAAATTAGAATAGAAATTCAAACATGCCAATAAATCTGGAAAATACTTAGCTAACCAACTATAACTTAATAAAGAAAAAAGCTCTATCTCCTCCATTAGAAACTCAGAAGGTAACATCACTCATCATTAATTCAGTTTTTAGGGACTTTTATAAAAAACTATACACAAAACTATACACACCTCAGATTAACCCTTCTCTTCCAGACATTGAAACATTTCTTAGCACCATAGAATTACCAAAATTAGAAGAAGATCAGGTGACAACCCTCGACTTACCCATTTCACTAACAGATCTTTATGATGCTCGACAGCAAATGCCAAATAACAAAGCACCAGGACCGGACGGGTTCCCTGCCGAATTTTGTAAAGCATTCTGGTCAGTGCTAGCCCCAGTATTTTTTAATGGTTCAGGAAATAAAAGAAAATGCACACCTACCCCAAAATATGAACTCTGCTACAATCAGTCCCCCCCTAAAACCAGAAAAAGACCCAACATTACCTTCCAGTTATCGTCCAATTTCACTTATTAATGCGGATCTTAAAATAATATGCAAAGTATTAGCTAGAAGACTGGAAAAAGTTACCCCTCATATAATACATCCTGATCAATCAGGATTTATCAAGGGGAGACACTCAGTTAGCAATGTACGCCGCTTAACCAATCTGTTTGATCACTCTATCATCCATAATTTGGAAACCACAATTGTCTCACTAGATGCTGAAAAAGCATTCGACAGAGTGAACTGGAAATTTCTCTTTGCAACCCTACAGAAATTTGACTTTGGAGACTCATTTACAACATGGATCAAAATATTATATAACTCACACTCCTCACTTCTCCAATTTATCGCACTCATCATCAACTTTAGCACCTCTCTATTAACTGGTCTAAATCCACAGTATTGCCCATTAATTTTGTTTTCCAGAGCACCCCCTCTATACCACTTCACTCAAGGAATATCAGGTATTTGGGTATCAACATTTCCTCCAATCTGTCAGACCTGATCAGCTTGAATTATACCCCACTGTTGAAATCATTTGAGGATGATTTTGACCGTTGGAGAACTTTGCCGATCTCTCTTATGGGCGGAGTAATCATTAGTAGTCATTAGATTCATATATAAATACATTTCTTTGGAAAAATAAGCCAGCACGAATAAGCCTAAAAACATTACAAAAATCTAAAGAATGTGGGGGCTTAAGACAGCCAAATTTGTCCAATTACTTCCTGGCAAACAGGTTACAGTATATCTTAAAATGGATAAAGCCTAACCCCTTGGATCACTTTTGGCTAGACATTGAACAATCATTTAGCCAAGAAATCCCCATCTTTAACTTACCTTTCATCAGCCAAATCCTTCGGAAAAATGTTTGTTTCAAAAGTATAAATATAAACACCACTCTGACAGCTTGGTGGGAATTTTTAAAAAGAACTCACTCACTCCTTGCCAGTACATAACTTGGTCCTCGCTCACTCCTTGCCAGTACACTCCAATCTGGAATAACCCTGATATATTGCTTAAAAAAAACCATTGGATTTTATAACATGGCATGAAAAATGAATAAGTTGCATGGAAAATAACATAAAAGGGAAAAAAGTTGTCATTCAATTACCTTGTTACACAGTATGGGTTAAGCCAGAATAAATTTCTTGAATACTTACAAATTAAATCCATAATTAGTTAGTTTCTGCAACATATCTTGGGAAAGCTATCCCACCATTGACCATTGATCAATTCTTAAATGTATCCGCTCCCCAAACATTATCCAAGCTGTACATTATTTTGTCAAAGTGTGACAACACCGTCGGTGTTCCAGTCTCCAAATGGAACCTAGATGTATCTACAAGCTGTGACCCTGGGTTCTGAACATAGCCCTTTACAAAAATCTTCTGTTAGATCATATAGCAATTGAGCGAATGTCTGCTGAATCCATAGAACAACTGTCAGAATTTCAATCTATATGGGCTCCAATAATTAATTTCCTAATCTAACTCTCGAACGGCTGAGTGTGTCTGTCCATGCCCCCTGACGGTAATAATGTCAAGCAGTGAGATTTTAATCACTGCAACTGTATGGCTGTAATTCTGTTTACTATCACAGTTCATGTCTTCATTGCTACTATTGCCACTGGTAAGTTGGACTGTTTCATTTCACTGATATCATCTCCATTGTGACCCTTAGCCATCATTGACATTTAACTGATGCAGTCCTGTTTGTCATTGTTGTTGTTATGGGAATTGTTGTTGCTGCTGTTTTTGTCTCTCTCTCTCTACTCTCTCCCACCCTGACCCCAATTTCTCTTCTTCTTCTTGTCTGTGTTTCTTCTTGCTCCTGTCCGGACGCTCCATATTTGCATAACAAAAACGTCAAATAACGGCAAATAAAATTTCATAGTACAGGGAAGTTGTAACTTACACCTTTCCTGACACAGAGCAAATCTGTTTAGCATCTAAGGGCATTTAGAGCAACAATACTATCTGCCCCAATGGCTGGACGGGACGCAAAAAAAAATATATATAAAAAGATAAATGGCAATTTATTATAAACTCCCACACCATTTATCAACTCCCATAAAGTTGGGTTCGGCAGCAATCAGCAAAAGACCAGAAGTCCTCCTGAGCACTTGGGAGTGTGACCAACCACAGCGGAGTGGGCTTGTCTGAAGGCGGGCTGTGGGTGGAATAAATTAAAACAGACCGTTTTCTCAGGAAGCACGAAATCCAAAGAAATACAGCTGGAATAGGTGCAGATTCCGGAAGATCTTGAAAGCTTGCTGTGCTGGTGTATAGCTGCTCTATAGGAGTCCACAGCTGAATACCAAGGGATGAAAAATTAGCATAATAGTTCCCCTGTACCGTATTTACCTAAATGACCAAGACAACTCTGTAGCTGGATTTTTTTTGCCAGGAAAAAAAGTGATTTGCTTGCTCAATGCTCAGAGCAATGGGAAAGTCCAAGGAAAAGTCAGGCAAAATATTTTTTTGGTGACATTTTGATGAAATTGTCTAATAATCCTCTTGTCTTCCATAATTAGACAACAGCGCTGACACCAGCAGGCCAAATGGGTGCCTCATCAGCAGTGTTTCTTTGGTACCTCCTCGGAGGAGGCCATCGCAATTTGACATTTTCAGACGATCCCTGCCTGTTTGTGAACATGAAGAAGAGATAGTCAGGCTTGTTCGAGAGAACCGGGTGGTGCTGGTGGTAGGAGAGACCGGTTCTGGAAAAACAACCCAGGTGAGAGAAGACAAAATTTCAATAATGAGTTCTGTTGTTGCATTGGACATGAGAACCAACATTGGGATCGTTTGGATAGTATCTTTGGGCTGTGCATAACTGGCCATCAAGTGAGTGGAAAAACGGTTCTGAATTCTCAAAGCCAAAGTAGGTAAAAGTCTGACTGCATCTCTCTGATGGATGTAAATGTTTCTGTGTGTTGACCAGATTCCACAGTTTCTGCTGGATGACTGCGCCAAGAAAGGAGAACCCTGCAGAATTTTCTGTACTCAGCCAAGACGCCTGGCTGCCATCACAGTCGCTGAGAGAGTGGCAGCCGAGATGGGAGAGACCGTCGGCCGTACCGTCGGCTACCAAATCAGACTACAGAGCAGGTAAATGGGGTGGAAACTAATATTTACATTTTTAACTGGAATCAATTGTCACAATAACAATAATATCTCAAGACGGTGATAGGGTGAAACAAAAACAAAAAATATATATTTCATAGTTTATATTTTATCCAAACACAGTGGGAACATCACACAGTGGAAAATACTATATTAGCATGTTGGCTAGGGATCGACCGATATGGTTTTTTTCGGGCCGATACCGATTTTTTTCCATCACCCTTAGCTGATGGCTGATTTTGCTTGGGCCGATATTTTGGCCGATACTGCTTTTGATCCCTCAATTTACATGAAAAAATGACAATGATAACAAAACTATTACAGGTACAAGTTTAAACAAATATTTATTGAAATGTAAATACTGAACACAGTAGGATTCAGCTTTCTTAAACACACATTTAAACGGCATTATCAACTTATGTAATGTTCTGATGCTCTTCAGCTGCTGTTTGACACATGTATGTACAAATATTTTTAACATTTTCCGAAATGTTGGCTTTTCAACCGTATTGAAAGGTTGCATCTGTTTTGCAATTTTGCGAGCGACATGTTTGTATTTACTTTGCAGACCAAACTCCTCATTAAACGGTGATGGTATCTCCCTTCTTCCCTGTCACTACATTTGAATAAATGCAGCATATCAGTTCGCCAGTGTTCATGAGCTCACCTCAAAACCAAAATATTCCTACGCTGGGGCTGTAGCATGCACCTTTAGAAAGCATCTTTTTTGTGCTTTCATTCACATCAGCTTATGCTGACGCATGATGCTAACTTGCAGCTAGCGCTCCATTCCACTGGGGCACTAACGTACATGGACCGATGCAGAGTGAAGCCTCTTGTCATCCAGCCTGTGATGAAGACGACATTGCTGTGTTGGCTAGTGGTTTGTCAGTCATGAACAAACGGGTAAAAAAACTAGTTCTTTTTTGTGAACGGAATGAACAAGGCCACCGCCCCTAAAATACCCGTTCGTTGCAAATGCTTTTTTTTGATTTACTGGAGTGTCGGTTCACGGTTCCTTTTGCAGGGCGGCACTGTCTGCGTGCTTGCCTGTCTTATCCTATCGTCGCGCCTCGCTCTGTGGGTGGGTGGGGTTAGCTGACTGAAAGACGAGACCTCTCAGTCTCGGTTTTTCCAGTCAGAAAGACCGAGAGATCTGTTGTAACGCCAGACCGGGGAGCTGAGACCCTCGGATCCGGCTGTCATAATACTTCAGATTTCAAGGTATGTCATCACGAGTTGTTGCGCTGTTGAGTCGGAACGAACGTGACATGAGTGAACATGAGTGAACGGACTGACTCGACACGGTTGACCAGGTCTATGCACAGGGAAAGATCACAGGCTAACGGCCAATTAAACGAAATAAACAGCTCTTTTTACTGAATGAACCGGAATGATCCGGTTCACTGAGGTGAACGGTTTTGCCCACCACTAGTATTGGCTGTGTTCTCCCAACAACTAGTGGCAATTTTATTTCTGTCTGCAGCTAGACTCAATGCACTCATTTTTGGAAAAAAAAGACTCTTCACCATGAATCAGTAGGGTTTCTTCTTGATTGACTTTTCCCCATGAATCTTTAGGGTTTCCCCAAAGACACTGTTGACCTTCTGCACCGTTGGAGTATTCCTCAGGACACTGATGGCGGGAAATGTCCACATGACAACTGTCACACATGTCATTGTGGTGAGCAAATGATGTACAATTCTATATTCTGCACTATTTTCAGTTGGCTTTTTTTGGTTTCTGCACGAAGCAGTTTTCTGTTTAAACCCACCTCTGTTTTCCAAGGATGAGGTGCATGAGCGTGATGGTCTGACTGACTTTCTGCTTACGAAGATGCTTGATGTACTTCAGGAAATCCCCACATTGAAACTTATCCTTTCCAGTGCTTCACTGGACGTTGACTTGTTCATCAAATACTTTGGTGCTTGGTCCTGCCCAGTTATCCATCGTAAGTACTTTTTTCTTATTTACTACTTAGTACTGAGCTACATCTTTGGTTGTTTTTATTTTTCTGTGTAAGTCCTTGTAACAACACAAGTTTTTTGAACTGACTGGGTTGGCTACACTATTGTTTTGGTTTGGTATCTACTTTGGTTTTAAGGCCATGGTTCGGCTCATTTTAGGTACAATAAGACTGCTTAGGGTTTTTGTAAAAAGCTTTAAAACTGCCAACTGCTAGCAGGCCATTCTCCCAAAAAATAAGACGAAAGCATTTAAAGCAGAGCAATCAATTATTGTGCCCAGTCCCCGAATCCCGGAGGTGCCAAAAAAAATTGTCAAGCTGTGGCGATGCAGATTGTTACATATTGACCAGCTCCAGCCGCAGAAGCGCTGTATTAAAAATTTGACCTGTAGGTCTTGTGCATGTGCAGAACCCATTGTGTTTCCCAGACCAATTAATAATAATAATAATAATAATACATTTTATTTCAAAGCGCCTTTCAGGACACCCAAGGTCGCTGTACAAAAGATAAAAACACCAATATAAAATATAAGATAAAAGAGAACATACAATAAATAAAGCATAAATGGGGGGGGGGGGCATGTGAAACAGTTAAAGAGAATAGTCAAGTTTGAACAGATGAGTTTTGAGTTTGGATTTGAAGATGGGAAGGGTGGCAGAGTTACGGAGGTCTGGTGACAATGAGTTCCGGAGTTGGGGAGCAGAGCGGCTGAAAGCTCTGCTCCCCATAGTGCGAAGGCGTGCAGAGGGTACTGTGAGATGGAGGGAGTAGGAAGATCTGAGGGAACGGGATGGCTTGAGAATGTGGACGAGGTCAGAGAGGGAAGGGGGGGCAAGGTTATGGATGGACTTGTAGGTGTGCAGAAGGACTTTGTAGGTGATTCTTTGAGTCACTGGGAGCCAGTGGAGTTGCTGCAGGATGATGTGGTGGGATGAGGGGGTTCTGGTGATGATCCGGGCAGCAGAGTTCTGAACCAGTTGTAGCTTACGGAGGGATTTTTGAGGGAGGCCGAAGAGGAGTGAGTCACAATAGTCGAGGCGGGAAGTGACAAGGCTATGGACGAGGATGGCGGTGGTGTGGGGGGTGAGGAAGGGGCAGAGACGATTAATGGAGCGCAGATGGAAGTAAGCTGACCTGGTGACGTTATTAATGTGTGATTGAAAAGATAGTGTGCTTTCAAGGATGACACCCAGACTCTTGACCTGAGGGGAGGGGGAGACTAAGGAGCTGTCGATGGAGAGAGAGAGAGAGAGAGAGAAGGAGTCAACTTTAGATAAGGTGGATTTGGTGCCAATGAGTAAGAATTACGAAATAACAAGGATGATTGTGAGAAAGGTGAGGGAGCAGCCCACAATGATGAGGAGCTGCTTGATGTTGAGGGAGTTGGGAGCACACTCGATAAAATAAAGCATTCGTAAAGGCCCCTCTGCTTATGCACCTGCATGTAATTATCAGGACTCTCAATCGATTAAAATACTTGATCATGATTAATTACATTTTTGCCCATAGTTAACAATTAATCGCAGATCGAAATAAGGCAGACAGGCAGGAATAGGGTTCAGCACCTTTGGTAAGTTTGATCCACGGAACAACGGCATGAATGGAGTGACCCCTTTTGTTAGCCATACAGTCATTTTGTATCGGTGGGTGGAGGCAGGGCGCGCGAGAATACACACAGAGTGCAGAAACATGTAATGTAATAGAAATTAAATTAGGAAATTACAATATATTGTCATTTTTCATTGTACTTTTCTTTAACGTAATGTTAATTTGGTCATGTCTCGTTCTTGTAGACCCAATCTCGTGTGTCGCCTCGAGTGTCTCACGGATCACGGAGTATCACGTTACTCCCCGACTAACAATTGATATGAGGTTTTTGGTATACTTCTAGTGAAAGGAAGACAGTTTGAAGTGAAGCAACTTTTTCTGGAAGACATTCTGAGGCTGACTGGTTTTAACAAGGAAATGGAGTGCAAGGAGGACTCCCACCGAAGTATAATGATTTATTCCAAGTACTGAATAAATACTGACTCTTTTACCCTGAAACATTGTCCTAAGCACTTTCCTGTTAATTTAACCCCCAGAAGACAGCAAGCAGAACCTTTTGACAAAGTGGTGTAAGGTTGTGGAAAAGAGTGGTGTGGAAGAAGTGCAGAACGCACATGCGGTGTCCTCTGGCTTGCTCGAGAGCAGCAGTGTTTTGGACTCAGGGGAAGGAGATGGCGCCATCCACACACTGGTAACTTACTCACTAACACACATCTGACAAATACTGTAAATGTAAATACAGTAAATACTGTGTATTTACACCGCAACATTGTATGTCTGCCAACTTTCTTTTTTCCTTTTTTGTTATAGGTAAGATAAGGTATGCCTTTATTCGTCCCTCAGTGCGGAAATTTGCATTGCACAGCAGCTATAGAACAGAATCTTATAAGCAGTACAAAATATACAATATAAAAATAAACAATATAAACAACCTAAGTATTAACAATTTTACCCAGGGTTATATACCAATACAGTTTGTAAGGTAATATGAAATAAGAGATGAAATATATGACCAGTCTATAAACTATGAGATCTTGCTGGTGAGTTACGTAAATATGAGGCATTATAAAAATACTGCACTTAGAACTTGATATTGCACATGGAGCTTGATCAGATATTGCACAGTGAATGGAGTCTGGACTAACTCCTTCATTCATTTTCTCCCGCTTATTCTCACGAGGGTCGCGGGGGGTGCTGGAGCCTATTCCAGCTGTTTTTGGGCAAGAGCTACACCCCGGACTGGTCGCCAGCCAATCACAGGGCACATATAGACAAACAACCATTCACACTCACATTCATACCTATGGACAATTTGGAGTCACCAATTAACCTAGCATGTTTTTGGAATGTGGGAGGAAACCGGAGTACCCGTAAAAACCCACACATGCACGGGGAGAACATGCAAACTCCACACAGAGATGACAGAAGGTGGAATTGAACTCGGATCTCCTAGCTGCAAGACCTGTGGGCTAACCACTCGACCGTCGTGCAGCCAGTATGATGATTATTAGAATTGTTGTTGATGTTATAGTGCCTGACCAAAAGTTGTAATTTTGGGAAAATTTGTGGGGGCAAAAAATTTATATTATTGTAATAAATTCCAAACATTATGAGTAAATAAATAAATAAAGTCCTAATATTACGAAAATAAAATTTATGAAGATTATTTAAGAAGAAAGTTGAACATTTAGGAGGAAGTTGGAAAATTAAGAATAAATAATAACACCCACAAAATTGAAAAAAGAGACAGAAGTTTATACTGATAGGCTTTTTCACCTGGATGACAGTTTTTTAAAATATGTATAACTTGTTAACATGTCTATATGTTTTGCTTATCAATACCAAAGTTGCCCTATTTTTCAGTATGCGGCCCTCGCTGGAAAAAGTCGGGACACCCCTGATTTACATGCTCGGCTGCATCTCATAAATATTGCGTTGGGCTACGGATGACGTGTGACTCGCGTACCCTCGGCAACCACTTCTGACTCCGCAGTGGGTGCACGTCAGTCTCAGCACTTCCTCGTGTGGACCGTGACGAGTGTGCCTTTGCTTGAAACGCGCGTTGTGCACACTAATTTCAGCAGGGCCTAGTAGAGGCAGGCAAACCTGCTTTTCATTCAGGTTTTCAGTTAACCACTCGACTGCCGTGCAGCCTGGAATAACTATACTGGATATAAAAGGAAAGTATTGCACCCACCACCTCCACTGGGTCAAGGGGGCAACCCAGGGCAGAGCTGGCCTTCTTGATGATCTTATCCAGTCTCTTCCTGTCCACAGCTGAAATGCTGCTACCCCAGCCGACTACTCCTTGGAAAATGGCTGACGCTACGACAGAGTCATAGAATGTCTTAAGGAGTGCCCATTGCACTCCAAAAGACCTCAGTCCCCTGAGCAAATAGAGTCCGCTCAGACCCTTCTTGTAAAGTGTAAAGTAGTAGTAGGTAATACAAATAGGACATTTTGCACCACTATTTCACCAGTGGCGTGAAGGGATACACACAGTACATCCTTTGACTTCAATTGGTAACCACTTCCTTTTTGCATTTGTCTATTGTGACAGAATGCGAATGGCACAGAGCAGTTGGAGCCATGGCTGAGAAGAGAGATGGATGCCTGCATTTCTAATATTTTCATGAATGACGACCAGGAGACTTTTAGTCACCTTTTCCACCTCATTCTCTATGAAAATGTCAATGGTAGGACGATCAGATCATCTTGTTTTGCTCTATGAACCTTAATGAAAACAATTAATGGGTGCCAGTGTACATATACTTTGTATATGTTTGTTGGTAGCTCAGCAAACATGATTCATAACATAAAAATGGCATTTTTTAATTAGTTATTTGCACAATTGTTGGTGTTATAAGAAGAGGATCCAGAGATATTTTACTTTGAAGTATTTGACGAACCAAGTACATCAGGGGTTTTTAAAGTGTGAGGCTAAGACTTTGAGGAAGATGTAGGAGCTTGAGAAAATGAATTCATGTAAATAATTCCCACATCCCTAAAGGCAAAATGAATGTGTTCTAAGTTCCTATGGTGCAATTCTGGAATGGGGAAATACTCGTGCTAATTTGTGCTTCGTGTGACGGAGGCTTAAACTTCTGACCGGAACCGGAACAGTAACTAATAAATAAAATATGAAAAGTTGTTTCTTCATGTGTTTAGTGGACTACATGCACAGTGAAACGGGAGCAACACCGCTGATGGTGACAGCAGGCCGAGGGTTCCTCACTCAGATGGAGCAGTTGCTTAGCATGGGAGCGGATGTCAACCTAAAGCTGTCCAACGGATGGTAGGCCATCCATCCATCCATACTGACTGAAGATGCATTTGTACACCCTTGTCATATGAAATGTTTTTTGTTTTCTTATAGGACTGCTTTAGACTTTGCTCAACATTTCCAGCAGACAGAGGCTGTGGATCTTCTTCAGTCCTCAACGTGAGTATCGTGTTCTTCGGACACAAACATTTTCACAAACATTTTATGAAAATGTGACAAGCGATTGGACTCGTACAGAAAGAGAGCTTCACCTGACTGCAAGTCACTGACGACAATCGTAGTAAAACTATATAACTAAATCTTGCGTGGAGAAGCTCTGAATTACATTTCACCTTTTGCAGTCTCTTGGGAGTGACGCATAGCCGGGATGAGCTTGCTCCGGTTCAGTGTGCCACTGCTGAGTTGAGGACCGAAGACCAGGAGGTCCTCACGCTGTATCATGGCAACTTTGATGATGAGTTTGTAGACCTGGATCTCATTGTGGACCTGCTGCACAAGATTTGCTCAACCATGAGTGATGGTGTGACTCATTACTTACAATGCCTGTTAATAGCCTTACAGAAAATACTTCTTAACAAAATGCACAAGCATGCATACTACCGTATTTTCCGGACTATAAGTCGCGCTTTTTTCATAGGTTGGCTGTTCCTGCGACTTATACTCCAGAGCGACTTATAAATGAAAAAACTGTTTATGTTACAGCCCTGTGATTGGCTGGTGACCAGTCCAGGGTGTACCCCACCTCTCGCCCGAAGACAGCTGGGATAGGCTCCAGCACCCCCGCGACCCTTGTGAGGAAAAAGCGGTAGAAAATGAATGAATGAATGTTTATGTTACATAAACACTGGACATCTTTTCTGTTCATGTTTATTTTTAGTGTAGCTGAATAACCATTGTGTTAGCATATCTTACACCTATTCAGCCTGTTCTCTAGTCTTTTATTGTTAGAACTTGCCTTCCAAGAGGACGTAAAATAGTTTGCAAAATAAATTACCCGCAAAAAATTTGACTTATACTCCAGTGCGACTAATGTATGTTTTTTTCTACCTAATTATGAATTTTTGGTCTTGTGCGACTTAGACTACGGAGCGACTTATAGTCCAGAAAATACGGTACTGCTTCACACCCATTTACCACCGATTTACTCATTGTCATGCCAGACGCACCCAAAATTGCATACCAATGTGGGGACAAAATGTGTGCAAGTGGAAACAAGGCATTAGACTTTGGCTTTATTAGCACACAGTAAGCTACATACAGAAAATACGGTACTATACAGTATGTCAATAAATAATAATGAATAATTATACATGAAAGTTATGGCTGTCAAAAAATAATGTATTGACTGAATCACAACTGGAAGCAGACTGAGGCACAATGTGTAACATCCCCGCAGAGTTTGATACTCTTTATTAACTTTATCCTGACGTGACTGACCCCAGCAACAGCAGTGCTCCTCTGACACTGTATACCTGGAGTGGGTCCCGGGGCCCACCAAGCGTTTGAATCGGGCCCGCCAGTTGCTTTCTAAGTATTTCAACTTTTAACATACAAACTGGCAACATGACTTGCAAGTCGGATGTCTTATTTACTAAAAATAAATAAATACATTTAAAAAAACTGTAAATTTAGATGACATACCTTATTTTCCGGACTATAAGTCGCACTTTTTTTCATAAGTTGGCTGTTCCTGCGACTAATACTCCAGAGCCACTTAGAAATGAAAAAAACAGTTGCTGTTACATAAACGCTGGACACCTTTTTATGTTTATTTTTTGTGTAGCTGTACCATTATGTTAGCATATCCTACACCTATTCAGACTGTTCTCTATTCTTTTATTGTTAGAACTTGCTTTCCAAGTGGACGTAATGTCTGTTTTGGTCATAAAATAAATTACCCACAAAAAATGCGACTTATAGTCCAGTGCGACTTCTGTATGTTTTTTTCTACCTAATTATGCATTTTTGGCCTTGTGCGACTTATAATCCAGGAAATACGGTAGTTTGATGTGGTCTGATGTTCAAGTGCTCCTGAAAAAAGGGACATGAGAACATACAGCTGATAGTATAACACTTTTACACATACAATTAGACAAATAATTCAAGGAAAATTATAAGTATATATAAGTATAAAATTAGTGTGTTAAATATATGTTCTGTCCCCTGGACAATTTTGTTAACTCAATGCGGCCCACAAGTCAAAATATTTGCCTACCCCTGCTGCATACAGTCCCGATGTTAAGATCAGTTGTAAAAATGCAAGGATTTTCATTTTGTGCTGTCGGGTCTTAATTAAGGAGGATCTAAGTAGAGCTTCAAAACAATTTCAAACAAAGTGAAATAGCCTGTTTCGTCAGCTGAGCTAAAGTTTAAGACAGTTGTCAATAAAACGAAAATAACCCCCCCAGTTAATCACCTGCAAAAGGTTGGGTTTCCAGGAGAAGATGGCTTTCTGGACGGCGTCCACTGTCTGCAACTGATGTTCATATCATTTCAATTGGAGCCGCTAATATAAATATATATAATCCTGTACTGTCATTTAACATTCTGTTCATAAAACACGGTAAAAATGTTCATCTTTCAGACGTACCTGCAAGTGTTAGCTAGTCCTGATTTGTTATTTTGAAATGTATGATTATTCTAATTAAAATGTCTAATCATTTGACAGCCTTAATAATACTTTTTAATATAATAATAAAAAAAAACGGTTGTACATAAATGATAAATAGTTAATAGTAATGTAGTTAAATTTTGTATTTTTTCTGTCTTCAGGTGCAGTACTTATTTTTCTTCCTGGATATAGTGAGATTGTGTCACTCAGGGACCGCATCCTCTACGATGACAAGAGATTCTTGGGATCCTCCCAAAGGTGAAATATGAGGCATTTAGTCAATTAGAATTAGATGAATGGGATGCATGATAGGTTTTATTTTCTTAATGTATTGCACTGATTCTACCACATTGTTGTTTACTACGTGTTTGCTCTGTTGACTAATGTTCTCGTGAAGCCAAGCAGTGTTAGATTAGGCCCCACAATGATAATATAGGATTGGATTATGAACCGTATTTTCTGGACTATAAGTCGCACAAGACCAAAAATGCATAATTAGGTAGAAAAAAACATACATAAGTCGCACTGGAGTATAAGTCGCATTTTTTTGCGGGTAATTTATTCTATGACCAAAACAGACATTACGCCCTCTTGGAAGGCAAATTCTAACAACAAAAGAATAGAGAACAGGCTGAATAGGTGTAAGATATGCTAACACAATGGTTATTCAGCTACACAAAAAATAAACATGAACAGAAAAGGTGTCCAGTGTTTATGTAACAAACAGTTTTTTTCATTTATAAGTCACTCTGGAGTACAAGTCACAGGAACAGCCAACCTATGAAAAATAGTGCGACTTACGTATAGTCCGGAAAATACGGTAGCAGGTAGCTTCCATCAGAATGATCTGATCTGACCTACTTATATCTAGACCTACTGATAAATTGAATACAGTAGTTCTGTTGGCTCAGAATTTACTCATTTCAGCAATCACGGGGTGTGTTTGACTCCTTTTTTGTTTTTTGTAGGTATCAGGTGTTCACACTGCATTCCGACATGCCCAGCACGGAGCAGAAAAAAGCAATGAAGACTTCCCCGCCTGGCGTTAGGAAGATCGTAAGTAACAACCTTTTTTCCCCCACAATCATCTTGGCCCCTTCCCCTGGAATGGACATGTTTTTTGTCCTTTTTCAGATTCTTTCCACCAACATTGCTGAGACAAGCATTACCATCAACGATGTGGTTTTCGTCATTGATTCTGGAAAAGTCAAAGAGGTACAGCCTCTGTGGAAGACTCGGATTTCCCCAGACTAAAAACATTACAGCATTTACAAAACATTCAATGTCATGCCTGTAGTCACTGCTTAACACGTGACTCTCTTATTTGTAGAAGTCCTTTGATACCATCAGCCGTGTATCGATGCTAAAAACAGTTTGGATTTCAAAAGCCAGTGCTCTTCAACGAAAAGGAAGGTAACGGCAATAATGTGTTTTATCAATATAACACTGATTGGAAGCCTGGCTCACTGTGCCGTCCTTATATGGGCATTTCCGGGTTCAAGCTGTTAAAAGTACAAGGTGATTGGGACCAATCACAGCACATTGGGCGTGCCCGCAGGCGGGCTGTGGTTGGAATAAATTAAAATAAATACAGCTGCAATTGGCGTGGATTCTGAAAGATCTCGAAAGCTTTCTGTGTGGGTTAACACGTGTAGCTGCTCTATAGGAGTCCACTACTCAATACAAAGCACAGAACATGAGCATAATAGGTCCCCTTTTTAGATATGGAAATTCCATAAATTCTTTGTACTGTAACAGAGAGAGACAGGGTTTAAAAATCTAGAAAATAACATGAAATAAAGGTTACAAATTCATTTCTATCTGACTGAGGGAAGTAAGTATTTTAACCCCTACCAACCAGCAGGTGAGGCTTGTGAGGTCACCTGTCATGATAAAAAAATGAACTTTCTTCACTAAAAAGGCTGAATTTGCAGATCTAATCAAATACAGGGAAGAAACTAAAGTGAGGCCGCGGTGAGCATGGTGTATCAGCTTTGTGCCGAGTGTGGCTCCTGTCACCGGCCAGTTTTGTCGGCATTGTTCGTCATTTATTTCGTTGGTCGAGTCTTGAAATTTAGTTTGGATCAAAAACAAACTTTCCGCAGCAGTCCAGTGCCGATTGCTCGCCTCCATTTTTAAAAGCGAAGAACGTCTGGAGCTGCGTGTTACGTCATATCTGAGCATGTGCTGAAAGAACGCACCCGGGATAAATTCAAACAGGAAAAGATCAAATTCAATCTTGCTAATATTTTATAATTAAACTCGGGACATGTTTTATATAGATATATATTTTCTTTTTATGAATAAAAATTGCACACAATTGTATTGCACACTTACTGTACATAACAGTGAGATGTGTGTTTTTGTAGTGCAATTTATGAATTAACCAGAACGGTGGAGCTACTCATTACCGAGTCCTACTGAGATTTTTTTTTGTTCAGAGAGTTTTTATGTAAATTTTTGATCAGCCGATAAACAGCCTATTTCACTTTAATGGTTGTTTTCAATAAATACTTTTTCAAATTTCTCTTTGTCTTCTTGCATATTGTCGCTATTGTAGGTAAATTCAAGTTATTTTTCAATTGGTCTTAAGATTTTGACCTGGTCTGTATTATTGTTGTTTTTCTCAATTTTATCTGATGCAAAAAACTAAGCAAACGACACCATCTATGTACTGTATGTGTGTTATTGTCATTGTTGGTTTATTAACGCACATGTCAGCTCACACATCAATAACTGACAAAATCCCACTGAATGCCTTCTTACGAACAAGTATGTTCCGTAGATGTGATTTATGTTTGGTTGTGTGAGTGCATCCGCCATTTATCGTTACTGCAATGGAACTAAAAGTTTTGCGTCTTCACAGAGCCGGCCGCTGCCAGCCAGGGATCTGCTTTCACCTCTTCAGTCAGCTAAGGTTCCACAACATGCAGGAGTTTCAGGTTCCACAGCTGCTGCGGATGCCTCTGCAGGTAACCACACTCGCAGTTCAACTTTTTTGTTGTTTGCCATGAGATGAAACGTCTTCCAGATGGAGACGCCACAATGAGGCCAAGAAGCATCAACCTATCAACTCAAAAGTAAAAAATAACGTCCATGTAGAGCAGGGGTGGGCAAACTTTTTGACTCGTGGGCCGCGTTGAGTTAACAAAATTGTGCGGGGGACCAGAACATATATTTAACACACACACTATTTCAGCCTTCAAATTTCCACAAAGGAGGATTCACTATTAACAAATTAAATATTTTTGTAGTTAGATTTAGTATGATTATTCATTCATTTTCTACCGTTTATCCTCACGAGGGTCGCGGGAGTACTGGAGCCTATCCCAGCTGTCTTCGCGTGAGAGGCGGGGTACACCCTAGATTGGTGGCCAGCCAGTCACAGGGCACATATAGACAAACAACCATTTACACTCACATTCATACCTATGGACAATTTGGAGTCGCCAATTAACCTAGCATGTTTTTGGAATGTGGGAGGAAACCGGAGTACCCGGAGAAAACCCACGCATGCACAGGGAGAACATGCAAACTCCACACAGAGATAGCCAAGGGTGGAACTGAACTCGGGTCTCCTAGCTGTGAGGCCTGCGAGCTAACCACTCAACCTGTATGATTATTATTAGAATTGTTATGATGTTATAGTGCCAGACCAAAAGTTGTAATTTTTGGAAAATTAGTGGGGGCAAAAAATGTATATTATTGGAATAAATTCCAAACATTATGAGTAAATAAATAAATAAAGTCCTAATATTCCGAAAATAAAATTTATGAAGATTATTTAAGAAGAAGGTTGAACATTTAGAAGGAAGTTGGAAAATTAAGAAAAAAATAATGACACCAAAAAATTGAAAAAAAAGAGACATAAGTTTATACTAATAGGCATTTTCACCTAGATGACAGTTTTTTAAAATATGTATAACTTGTTAACATGTCTATATGTTTTGCTTATCAATACCAAAGTGGCCCTATTTTTCAGTATGCGGCCCTCGCTGGAAAAAGTCGGGACACCCCTGATTTACATGATGCTCGGGCTTCAACTCATGAATATTGCGTTGGGCTACGGATGACGTGTGACTCGCGTGCCCTCTGCAACCACTTCTGACTCTGCAGTGGGTGCACGTCAGTCTCTGCACTTCCTTGTGTGGACTGTGACGAGTGTGCCTTTGCTTGAAACGCGCGTTGTGCACACTGATTTCAGCAGTGGCGCCAGCCAAGCTGACGGACCGCTGCGGGCATTTTGTCTCAACTCCAGGCACAGAAGACTGTTAAGAAGGCAGAGGATGCCACTGGTGGGGCCTAGTAGAGGCCATTTTGTTGATGTTCTGGTAAAACAAGCATATTGGCTTTGTTTGGCTTGAAATAAGTAAGATTAGAAAATAAATGTTACTTGGCTATTTTCATTTTGTAAAAGTATCTCACAAGAAACACCCTTGGTGACCCCTGATATAGCCAACAGTACATCTAAACATTTACACTGCATGTGTGTGATCGGTATTGGTATCGTTCAATTTCACTCATGGATTATCACGATTGGTATCAGCAGCATAAAATCCTGATCCTAGTAGAAACAAACTTCTTTTTCTGATGAAAGATGAGAGTCTAATCTTCCCTTTGGTATGTACCATGTCTATATAGCCCACAATACACAACACAATACTCAAATAGTCAAAACCCTCCAGGATGGCTGGTACTGGACTGTCTTTTGAAAAATGGCTGGGAAGAACGGGTTAATTATTGTGTTTTATCAAATGTGTCATTTTTCTTATTTTAATTCATCTTTTAATTCTTTATTTTTTATTACTTTAGGTATGTTTTTACCAGGGCTGCAGCATTTTATTTATATTTATTGATCTGTACAGCACTCTGGGGCAGCATGAACCCAACTTTGTTTAAATACGCTTCAACTCAACCGTGACCTTGTTTGTGTAGTTGTACGATCCTACCTATCCTAAAAGACAGAAATGCTTTTTGCCTTTGCCACCAGAGGTGGTGAATGAATGTGCACTTACATTTAACTTCCTTAACTTCCTGTGTGTTTATTTGTTTGTTAGGAATTATGTCTGCAGACCAAACAACTGGCTCCCTGTCCAATATTGGAATTCTTATCCAAAGCTCCACAGCCTCCTCCTTTGCATTCTGTTAAGAGTGCTGTGCAGATGCTTAAGGTAAGAAATAGTCTCTCATAAGACACCGCATACGTCTACACATTATTTGACCCACATCTTCTCCTTCAAGACAATAGATGCCCTAAACCCAAGTGAAGACCTTACTGATCTTGGCTTCCATCTGGCCGATCTCCCAGTGGAGCCCCATCTGGGAAAAATGGTGCTGTGCGCCGTGGTGCTCAAGTGTCTGGACCCCATTTTGACCATAGCCTGTACGCTAGGCTATCGGGATCCCTTTGTTCTTCCTGCCCAGGGTTCTCAGAAGAGAGCTGCTCTTCAATGCCGCAAACGTTTCTCTTCCAACTCCTTCAGTGACCACATGGCCCTGTTGAGGGCATTCCAGGTAATTTTAGGGTCCATTCAGTATCCACACATCATGAGAGGATTTGCATGCTAGGAAAGAATGTGTCATTCCCCTACTCCAAGTAAGGCATAGTTCATTTTTGATTGGAGACCGACTGTCTGGAATATAAACATCAGTTGATCAGATAATGATATGACAAATTATTTTATTTTTGGTGTTTTGTAACCAATCGATAATTTGTGTCGTTAGGCATGGCAGAAGGCCCGTAGTGATGGATGGGAGAGAGCCTTCTGTGAAAAGAACTTTTTATCCCAAGCCACCATGGACATGATTCTTGGCATGAGAACACAGCTGATGGGACAGCTTCGTGCTATTGGTCAGTATGCTTTTATTCACTTTAGAACAGGGGTGGGCACATTTTTGGGCTAGATGACATCATTATCTAATTTGCAATTACACATGTGTGTCATAAAGTGTCAAAAAAGTATCAAAAGGGTCTTAAAAGTCTTTGAAATTGTTCTCAAAATATGCAGATATTGTACAAGATGGCTTTTTGCTCCATTCTTGCCGTGTTTTTTTGTTTATTGCGACTTATTTAATTTCTACAATCGCTACTATGACTGATAATAATATACAAGTGGGAGTGCGCGAGGCATGAGTGGAATTACACATTAAGTGCTTTACGTACACCTACCTCTGTGTTGTCAGGGTGAGCGAGTGACGCTTGCAGTATCTTCCATCGGAGTTGAACAGCTGCATCCGTGTTCATGTCCAGGCTGAAGCTGTAGTATTTCTACATTTGATCAAACCTAAGATTTGTCAGATCAAAACGATAGATGTTTGGGCTACTATTTATGCTTGTTACATTTGGCTTCATAAAACACTTCATAGGTTGAAGAGGTCTGGGTTGACAATTTAGTGACATGGTAGCTGCCAAAGTGTAGTACATGACTCCATCCATCCATCCATCTATACCGCTTAATAGGTGTCACGCCCTGTGTGGGTTCCCTCGAGACAGTTTGTTTGTGTTCCCTGTCTGGGCTTTGGTTTCCGTTTTTGACACTTATTTTGTATTGGACTTCCTGTTTTGCCTCGTCTGCCTGCGTTGCCATAGTCACCCACACCTGTGCCTAATTTCTGTGTGTATTTAGTTCAGGTGTGTGCTTCTCCCTGTGCGGGAACATTATAGTTTGTCCTTATGCTTTTTTACCTGCATTTTGTCCTGCTCTCTGCATCCTGGGCAAAGCTCTTGTGACCGAACATGACCATAGGTCCCCTTTAACAATGGTTGATCGTAAGCTATCACAGTTGGGTCGGAGCACTTGCCACCATTCTGTAGATGGGCCAAAGGACAAAACCGGCCAGACTTTGTCCACCCCTTGAGAATGCCTTTTACAACAGCAGAATGACATTTCCTGCAAAATTATCTCTTTATTTTTCACTTTTGTACGTGTTCTATTAGACAAAAACTTTGAATACTTTGGCCCTTTATAATGATTGTTTATGCTTCAGGTTTTGTCAGGGCCCATGGGGATGGTGATATTCGCAATGTGAACATCAACTCGGAAAACTGGGCTGTGGTGAAGGCAGCCCTAGTTGCGGGCATGTACCCAAATCTGGTTCACATCAACCAAGAGACAAACATGCTGTCCAGTAACAAGGAGAAGAAAGTCCACTTTCATCCCACATCCATTCTGAGTTCCGCCCAACAGAAAGGGGTATGCATTAACTGCACATGGAAGCAAAAAGTACGAGATGTTAAAAAAAACACAAAACATCAAACGTGGTGATAATGTTGCACCTCATCATCACGGGCAGTGTCACATGCTTCCCCATTTCTTTGGTTGGAGCGTCAAGGAGCAGCAAATACTAATTATGAGACAAAACAATGATGTTGTATTCATGTTGTATGCATTTTTTTCATGCAGGATATATCATCCAAGTCATCCCAGGCCCTTCCCACAGACTGGTTGGTCTATGATGAGATGAGCCGATGCCATAGGATTGCCAGTGTTCGCTGTTGTTCTTTGGTGACACCCATCACTGTAGCAATATTTGGAGGAAGTTCCAGACCTCTCACCTTCACCTGTCCTGAAGATTCTGTTCAGAAAGGTACTCTCATCCTCGCTTCATCTAAGAAACTGTAATATCTTTTCAAATGTAGGTCGTGTCGGTGTGAAGTTTTTGTTCTGTTTGCACACTAAGAAATGTACGGTTTCTGGCAAGTGAATGCAGCTATTGCCAAGCCCCCCCAGTCCGCTACTGTCCAATCCTACGATTATGCTCCGTTCAAGACAACTATGTTTTTGTGTGCTGTGTTCCAAGAAACTAGTGTATGCTATAGGGGTGGAGCCGAACCCGAATACGGTATTCGGAACAGCACAAATAATTATTTTTTTTTACGAATAATTAATTTGAACAAATAATGTTTTTATTCGGGAACAATTAAAGCAGAAAGCTGCGTTTCTTCGTGAGACCGCAGTGCATTCCCGGGTCAGCTAATGAGTGACTAGTGTTCAGCAGTCAGCCTCCATTTTTTAAAAGCGAAGAACGTCTGGAGCTGCGTGTTACGTCATATCTGAGCATGCGCTGAAAGAACGCACCCGGGATAAATTTAAACAGGAAAAGATCAAATTCAATCTTGCTAATATTTTATAATTAAACTGGGGACATGTTTTATATAGATATATATTTTCTTTTAGTTTAGTAGAAGTATAGAAGGGTTTAGATTCTGTTCCACAGATGGCAGGAATGCACACTGAAAGCTGCTTGCCAACTGCCAATAAACAACAGACGAAAAACACCATGAAGATGCCTCAATCGGATTGGGGAAAGGAATATTCCACCCCTGGGAATCCCATTATATGTTCATTCGGATTGGCACTTTTCTTTCGGAATGAGGTTTATACAAAGGTTACATTATTTTCGTTTGAGCAAATAAACCGAATGCAATTGGAATATTTGGGTCCATGTATACGTGGCTACTGACAAAGTTGGGGTGCCCAAATGTATGCACCTGCCTACTTTTGTTTTAAATAATTATTATAATTATATAAATTATCAGGGGTGGCACAACTTTTTCATACCACTGTAAACGGTAGTGACACTATTAGTGCAACATAACAGGATCAAATCCATGAAATATTTGTGTACTGGTTGGTTATTTTCATCCTATTGCCAGGAAACTCACTTTTGTTTGAGAACATTCACATGGTTTGGTACAGCCGAGTTTGATTCTGAAGGTGCTTTCTTTCAGACAGTCCAGCGTGTGACATGAGTGACAGTGAAACAGAGGACTCCACTGAGATGAAGATTGACGAGTGGCTCATCTTTCAAATGAACAATGAGGTGAAAATGTTGCCATCAACAGTAATAACACATCAGAATTCATTTGTAACCTGTGGTGTAAATGGAGGAAACTGGATCAGCATTGAAACATTGATAACATCTGGGCTCTGTCCCCGATGACTGAATGGTCATGTCAGTGTGTCGTATGCAGCCTTCCTGGTTATTCATCCTTTTCTATACGCCGTTCCATTGCCTGGCACATCTTCATCGACAAACCATTACTAGGTCTGCTACCATCATATTTACAGCCACACATGTCAGGAGGAACAGGGACGAAAGGTCTTTCAATTCTCTAGTCCCTCAGATTGGAATCAGCTCCAAAGTAAGCTGTCTGTTTGAGATCTGGTCTCTTGGACCAGATTTTTTCATCTCAGTGAGTTTTTAACCTGGTTAAAAAGAAAACATGTTGATTTTGCAATGGGCTTAGGAACGCTTCATTTACCTTATTACTAACGTACTCTTGCAAAAGGTTTTCTTAAATGAATCACCAATGCTGATTGAATGCTGATTCTCTTTCTTTGTGAGTGCATTCAGTGCTTCCACAGTCTATATGACGTGACTTTGCAATATGCTGTCAGTTGGCAGAGTGGGTGTTTGACCTGAGACACAAGTGGCATCATCTGTTCGTCAAGAGAATCGGTTGCCTTTCAAAACCCTGGTCTCAGCAAGATGAGATGACCATTCAGACCCTGGTTTCTGTAAGTCTTCATTTTATTTTTGCTCTTGTTGTATACTCTTTCACATTTTACTCTAACAGAAACCTTGCAGCGCAAAGTGTAGTGTTGGACCACTGCACTGAAAATTGTGATGTATTTTGGATACATGAGAGAGATTGATGAAATATAGTATTAGGGCTGTTTTGGACTAAGGATTACCTCAGTCAAATCTGATTTGTAGATTTTGTTTATAGTAATTGAGTGTTAATTGGGATCCGGAGTTTACATGTTAAATTAAATTATACCTATATTGTGAGGAAATAACGCGTCATTGTTTTATCATCTAGGGCTGCAGATATCTAATATTTTAGTAATCGAATAGTCAACAGAAATATTTTTTGAGTAATCAGAAAAAACACAATTTTGCTTGGATGAATAGCAAGATCAAATTCACAAGAAAAAAATAAAACATTTGACCAAATAATGAACGACCAATTGGTAAAAAAAATTTCAATAATTTTACCAATTAACCAAATCACCAAATAATTTTTGGTTAATAACATTTTACCAAATAACTCAATAGCATTCATTATACACGGTGCATGTTCTACTACTGGTTAGCATCAAGTTTAGCAACCATTAAAGATGAAAAACAATTTTTTAATAACAGCAGAACTTAAGGTAACGCAACAAAAACTTAAGCCAATGACACCACTAGTCAAGCTGGGCACAGCGGCAACACAACCTCTTCTAATTTCTAAACCTCTTCTAATACATTATTTCCATTATTCCACCTCCACAGACACCTTCTCTAAGTTTTAATCTACTGACTGTTGTAACACAGTAACAGTTCAGGCTGCAATCACACTCTCTCTTTGAATTACCACTGTTCCCTAGCAACGGGATGCTAACAAACTAAAGAATGATGCAAAACCAAAAACACCATTTAAACAAAAATGTAGCGGAGCATGCTGCTAATTAAAAATGCTGCCCTCTCAAACCCTGCAAGATGAAAAAATGGAGAAAAGAAAAAGCGGCAAATGCCCAAAACACGCAGAAACCCCAAAAACGTCTCCATTAAAGAAAAGCTGCAACTAGCCAAACCTGAGTGGAACCCCCCCCCCCCCCCCCCCCAAAATGGGCTGAATGAAAATCGACAATTTACTTGATTCCTTTAACACTGTAAAATATAACATTATGTAAAATCCATCTTACATCTTAAGATGCAGTAATATAAAATTTGTTTTTCAATTAAATTGTACAGGTTTTGATATTTATTAATTTCTGTATTTGCTGACCAAATGAGTGCAATGCACAATGTACACAAGGACAATGTTTACTAACATGAAGGTGACCTCTGCAGGTGCTTACAACAGAGGAGAAGGGAGCAGGCTTACAGCAGCCCAGCGGGATAGGCCAGCGTCCTCGGCCTGCCTTGTCGGAGGAGGGCATCAAGAACTCTTTAAAGAACTGTAAAGGCGGCCCAATGCTTCCCTGCATGATGACTGATGACAGGTATTCAGTTCATACCTGCATGTTAATCAAATGTTGAGTGGCTTGGAAAGTTCTCATTCTTTCCTTCAGGGTGACATGAGTTCATTGTGAACACAATGACTGTTTCACATGGAAGTACACTTCAATAAGTATAAGAATTTTGACATTGTAATGCTGTCCTGAATCCATTACAGTTGGCCCTCCCTACATCGTAGTTTGAGCATCACTCCTTTGCTCTTCCCTGGTTTTTAGAAAATGATTTAATGAACTCATACAATCCCAGCCATTTTGAAAAACCAATTCCCTACCAACCATTTTAGACAATTTAGACTGCTCTTTCAAGGCATACTGAATATTGTGCTCAACATGGAACATACCAAAAGAAAGATTCAACTCCCAAAGTTATCCTCTCATTCTGTGTGGAAGTGGTATGTTTTTGGCTTCTTTCTTTCTTCTTCTTCCCCACTCCACTTGAAACACTTTTCAAGTCAGCAGTTTGAACAATATTATTAGCAAATGAAATACATATTGGCTTTTTGCGTTGTGGGTATTTATATATTAAATTTAAGGGTCACTTTTCATTTATTCTATGACACTACCAGGCCTTGAATCCGCTAAGTAAATACTGAAATTAATGTAGTGTAAACAAAGAATAATACGATTGTAAATGTGACTATAGGGGTGTTATTTCATGCCTACGTGGCTCTAACAATGGTAAAAAAAAACAAGTTTTGTATGCTCTAACTATGAAAATATTCTGTTTATTAATATTGATCCTTTTTCATGGAAATTCACTTATCATGGTCTGTTCCGGAACCAATTAACCACGCTAAACAAGGGATGACTGTGGTGTTGTAGTGCATACCGGAAGTGGTGATCGCAATATTTACCTTCTTCTGTTCACTACTTTCCACTGCCACTGGTTGCTCCTCAGCCACCATTATTAAGTTATTCACTGCCAATAATTGTCCAATAAATACAATTATCAAAAAATACAAATATTGATATAGAATACAGAAAAATTAAGGGATGTTGTACTATAAGCTAAATACGCGTTGTGTTATAGATGACGAAGCATATTACTGTAAAACCTAAGGCTAAATCTCATTAGAAAGCACAAAGAACAGGATTATTAATGGGGTACTGTTGCAGTCGTAACTCACGCCAAGCTAATACTCAACTCTGAACCCCCAATGCCTTCCCTTTCCGCCACCCATTCTCCCCTGCTGGCACTGGAATACATTTCCAGCAACATACGTGCACAAATCATATTTATGTCTTATTTTCTCTTATTATGGCTACTATATTGGGTAATAGGAGTATGTCTAGAGCAGGGGTGCTCACACTTTTTCAGCATGCGAGCTACTTTTAAAATGACCGAGTCAAAATGATCTACCCACTACAAAAATGCAAAACATCTATTTATTTTCAAATGTATTGAGGATTATTTGTACGTACAATGTATGTTGATGTACCTTACATAACCAAATGAGCCAATATTGCAAAACACACATAATTAACTATTAACATTTTTTGTAATTACCTGAGTTTACTTTGATGACTTGCACTGAATTGAACCAGCCAGGGATGCATAGTCCGGACAGTAGCTGCTGATAGCCAGCCTCAAGCACACTTCCAAATGTTTATCAGTCATGCATAATATCCGTATCATAATATCCGTATAATATTCCATATCCGTATGGAAGTGATATGTTTTTTGCCTTTTTACTTGGTCCAGTTTTGCCTTTTTACTTGGTCCAGCTCCTTCACTCATTTTAGTGACCATAAACTTTAGCGAGGGCTTAAAATCTCGCAATTCGCCGACTAGCTTAGCACTTTGCATCGTTGTTTACGCATGAGCGGTGACCTAAAGGTTAAAATTCAGTTGTCATCTGACTGGTTGTCCTGTATGTCAATCAAGTAACGGGGATGGATGATAGGCTGACATCGTAACTTCTGCTGCACTTAGAGACGTTGTTTGATTTGATTGGTCGCCCGAAGGGCAACATTCAGTTGTCATCTGAATGGCTGCCCTGTATGTCAATCAAGTGACGGCATTGATGCTGGGATGATATTTTTTTAATGTCACGCCGCGATCGACCAGCGATCGCGATCGACTTAATGAGCACCCCTGGTCTAGAGGGCTCTAATAATGAAAAATGAAAAGAGTATTTAGAAGCTTGTAAACAGGTTTTCTATGCTCTAACAATGAAAATAATCAATTTATAAATGAAGAATTTGTGTTTTTTTTCTGTTCATGTTTATTTTTTGTGTAGCTGAATAACCATTGTGTTAGCATATCTTACACATTTCAGCCTGTTCTCTATTCTTTTATTCATGTTACAACTTGCCTTCCAAGATGACATAATGTCTGTTTTGGTCAAGTAGTTTGTAAAATAAATTACACACAAAAAATGTGACTTATAAGTCCAGTGCGACTTATGTATGTTTTTTTCTACCTAATTATGCATTTTTGGCCTTGTGCGACTTATAGTCCAGAAAATAGCAATCACACAGGGTATTCTTTTTTAACTCTATTCCCTTCCCCCAATGTATCTATTTCAAAGTCCCTCTCATCACCTACAGACCTCTCCATAATTTGACCCCTCCCTACCTCACAGACCTCCTCCATCCACACAATCCCCCCTGTCCCCTTTGCTCCTCAGACTCCAATCTCCTGGCACTCCCCTGTAAGACCAAGCTCCGAACCTGGGGAGACAGAGCCTTCTCCATCACTGCCCCCACCCTCTGGAATTATTTGCCCCATTCACCCCGTGCTTGCCCTGACCTTCCCACCTTCAAAAAACAACTCAAAACCCACCTGTTTAAATCCATTTTTAATGTCTAACTTTTTATACCTGACTGCTGTACCCTGCCCCGCTTTTAGCCTTGTAGCTCTGAATGAATGTATGGATGTTGTATTTTAATGCATCTTTTACTGTGTTCACTTCACTGTAAAGCGTCTTTGAGTACTCTGAAAAGCGCTATACAAATAAAATGTATTATTATTATTATTTAGTATAAAGAGGAAAAAAAACATGTATAAGTTATACTGTGGCTGCATGGTGTCGAGTGGTTAGTGCACAGACCTCACAGCTAGGAGACCGAGTTCAATCCCACCCTCGGCCATCTCTGTGTGGAGTTTGCATGTTCTCCCCGTGCATGCGTGGGTTTTCTCCGGGCACTCCGGTTTCCTCCCACATTCCAAAAACATGCTAGGTTAATTGGCGACTCCAAATTGTCCATAGGTATGAATGTGAGTGTGAATAGTTGTTTGTCTATATGTGCCCTGTGATTGGCTGTCCAGCAGTCCAGGGTGTACCCCGTCTCTCGCCTGAAGACCGCTAGGATAGGCTTCAGCACCCTCTGCGAACCTCGTGAGGATAAGTTGTAGAAAATGAATGAATGAATGAATGAAAGTCATACTGCACTTGCTGCATTTGTAAATGTTGGATTTCAGAAACTTCAAGACCAATGACATTTAATCTGGAAAGGCAATTTATTCAATTACAGCAGCACACACACAACAGGTTGAATGGGAGTTTTTTTCAAGCAAATATTCAGTTTTGAATGATACTGTAAATGAGAAAAATCATCAGTATGATCCCATTGAATAATGCCATTACACTAACATTAAAGACATTACACATGCTGTAGAAAGTCATAGTGTATAATAAATGTTTTTGCGACATACATGCTGACAAACAAACAGACATGCCCCATAAGTCAACTCAGCATGCACTCAGATGGTAGGCAGGGCTTGTGCACTAAACCTCGATGAAGTTTGAGAACATTAGTGCGGAAATGTATGTGTATATGAGCGCGGTGCAAGGCAAAATAAACATACGGGCAATTATTCTGGATAAAGAGTTCAACAAGCGATGGTGTGCAAAATGAATATGCAAGTGTACTTTGCTTCAGATTTTCATTGAACTATTTTTCTTTTTGTAGGAGTTAGACACCCAGGCAGGCAGACAGCTGCTGTCACTTTGGGAGAGGAAACGCCAGCAGTCGCAGTTGACATCATCATTTGCACTATTACTACCAGAGTGTGGACTATTTATTTCCACTATACCTTCTAGAAATATTTCTTGTGCATTTTACCTTCAGCTGGTTGTGTGATTAATTTCAATGTTCAACACTGTTTTATTCTGTCTTTAGCGTCTACAATATGAAGTAATCTGAGTATGCAAAATTGACTTGCTCTTAACAGTGCATTATACTGGAAAATGTTAGATTCCAATGGGTTTGTTGATACAATTAAATTTTATAAGCGTGTTCTTGACCATGCCATTATGTTTGTTATTCACATTACTTTGTACCAAAGAATGTAAAGTTTCTCCATTTTGTGTTTTGTTTCCAATAAGTTCTAATTGAAGGTGACCCTCTACAGTTGTTTTTATGCGGCCCTTGAAAGCCGAAAATGAAATGCAATTTATTCACTATGACTTAAGAATTGTTTTCTAAACCTGCAGCTATAATCCTGAAATTGTAAGTTCCATATTTGGGTCTTTGGGTCTTACCCAGTTGTTGTAAATCCCTAATTAAATGTTTCTATTTAGTGCAGGCACTGTTCAGCTGGGTGAAAATCTGAACTGTATATTAATAAAGCCCATCCCGCCAACATTCTATTGTGTCTCACCTCGCTTGCTGACCAGAGCGGCTGTGTCCTTGAGGTGCTTTCCGCTACAATGATGAATTATGATACATTATGATGATTCTTTCTCTTTGGGCTTTTCCCTTCGTCTCCACAACAAATCAATCGCTTCCATCCAACCCTGTCTTCTGCATCTGTCTCTCTCACACCAACTACCCCAGGGGTGGGCAAACTACGGCCCGGGGACCACATCCGGCCCGCCAAGTGTTTGAATACGGCCCGCCCGTTCTTTCCAAAGTATTTCATTTAAAGTCAACATACAAGCTGGCATCATGGCTTGAGCCGACATTTTCATGGTTTGGCTGTTTTATCAATTTCGTTATTTGATGCGGTCTGTTGTTTACAAAGTGCTCCTGAAAAAAGGGACACAAGCACATAATAATAATAATAATAATAATTTTAAATAATTAATTTATTCTTCTTATATAAATTTATAACGCACTTTACATCAAATATAATAATAACAAATAATATAAAATAATACTAAATTTATTCTTCTTATTATAAATGTATAATGCACTTCACATAATAATAATAATAATAATAATAATAATAATATAAAATAATAATAAATAATATCAAATAATAATAAATTTATTCTTATTATAAATTTATAACGCACTTTACATCAAATTATCTTAAAGTGCACACATAGCAGATTGCATAACACTTTTACAGATACAATAATTTAGTTATTTGATGCGGTCTGTTATTTACGAAGTGCTCCTGAAAAAGGGACACAAGCATATAATAATAATAACAAATAATAATAATATAAATAATAATACATTTATTATAAATTTAAGTGCGCCTGAAAAAAAGGACACAGGCACATAATAATTATAATAATAACAAATAATAATAATATAACATAATAAATTTATTTTTCTTATTAAAAATTTATAACACACTTTACATCAAATAAATGATCTCAAAGTGCACATATAGCAGATTGCATGACACTTTTAATAATTTTATTAGAGATTTAATAATTTCGTTATTTGATGTGGTCTGTTGTTTACAAAGTGCTCCTGAAAAAAGGGACACAAGCATATAATAATAATAATACAAATAATAATAATAACAAATAATAATAATAAAAATAATAATAAATGTATTATTATAAATTTATGACGTACTTTACATCAAATAAATGATCTCAAAGTGCCCATAAAGCAGATTGCATAACACTTTTACAGATACAATAATTCCAGCTGGACTGTTATGTGTAAAATATCGAGTCTGGCCCCCCCGTCAATTTTGTTAAATCAATGCGGCCCGCCAGTCAAAAAGTTTGCCCACCCCTGAACTACCCTCATGTCCTCCTTCACTACATGTATATACCTCCTCTACGCCTCCTACCTGGAAGCTCTAAACGCAGCATCTTTCTACCAGTATATTCACTATCTCTCCTCTGGACATGTCCCAACCATCTCAGTCTGGCCTCTCTGACTTTATCTCCAAGGCCTCTAACATGTAATGTCCCTCTGATGTACTCGTTCCTGATCCTATCCATCCTGGTCACTCCCAATGTGAACCTCAGCATCCTCATGTCTGCTACCTCCAGTTCTGCTTCCTGTCTTTTACTCAGTTCCACTGTCTCTAGACCAGGGGTGGGCAAACATGACTTGAGCCAACCTTTTGATGGTTTAGGTAGATTTTTTTTATCAATTTGGTTATTTGATGTGGTCTGCTGTTTACAAAGTGCTCCTGAAAAAAAGGGACACAAGCACATATAGCGTGCGGCCAAGCGGTCGTAGCGATGTCGTTTTTTGATCCTTCGATGTCGGCTCTTCCTATCATTGTGAAGCAGAATTCACCAAGCGTTGGATTGTTCACCCACTAATAGGGAACGTGAGCTGGGATTAGACCGTCGTGAGACAGGTTAGTTTTACCCTACTGATGATGTGTCTGTGCAACAGTAATTCATGGGCTTCTGACCGTGAAGACATAAACTCCCTGTGCCTGACTGTACCTTCCAGGTGGACTGGAATTATGTGTGTAAAATATATAGTGTGGCCCCCTGTCAATTTTGTTAAATCAACGCGGCCCACGGGTCAAAAAGTTTGCCCACCCCAGCTCTAGACCAAACAACATGGCTGGTCTCACCACAGTTTTGTATCTTTCCTTTCATTTTAGCTGAAACTTTTCTATCACACATCACGTCTGACACTTTTCTCCACCCCTTCCATCCTGCCTGCACATGCTTTTTCACCTCCTTTTCACAATCTATATTGTTCTCAATTGTTGACCCCAAGTACTTAAAATTATCCACCTTCTGTTTCTCTTCTCCCTGTAACCTCACTCTTCCACTTGGGTCCCTCTCATGCACACACATATACTCAGTCTTGCTGCGGCTAATCTTCATTCCTCTCCTTTCCAGGGCAAACTGAAAAAAAAATCCAAACCGACATAGCCCTGTGGGAAAAAACGACAGCCCCCATGGTGGAAACACTGCAGCAGTTACATTGTAAATGCTGCAAACTGCTGCCAAAGTGTTTCGCTCAAGTGAATCATCACTTTCTTGTTTATCAACTTCCATCTCTTGAAAGTGTGACATTGTATAGGACGCATATAGTTTTCACGGTGCATATAGTAAACATACACATTTAATTCGGTAGATATGCAGCCAAAATAATCCAGTGATGATATATCAATGTTAAAATTGTGCATGCACAGCCATCATGCTACTTTGTTTTTTTAATCAAACAGAAAGCCTACAACATAATCACGAATAATATGGCATAAACTTCAAGTCAATTTCCAAAAAGGAATAATTCCAAAAGATATTTTTGTAGATAATTGGCAAAGGCAATAAAAAGGCAAATAAATATAAATATACATATACATACATATTAAACAATAAAATAAATGGGAAAAGTATTAAAAAATATAATATAAATATAAACTAGGGGTTTTCTTAAAGATTCAAACCGTTCCTATTCGTGTGACATTTCATGCTGCAGTATCTACAGTACTTGTCGCGCCAGGAATTACGTTCGCTCTGTGATTGGTTGTTTTGGCTCTCACCCGACATCGTTCAGTCCATACAATTGGACCACACTTCGAGCTCCGACTCATGGTTGCCATTCCTGCTTTCCGATTGGTTACAAAATCTGCGAGCTTGGTAGCGCCGTATGTTGACTCAATTGTGATGCGACCTGATTGGCCAAGAAGAAGCTAGGCTGTGTAGTGTATGGTGACGTTGCCCCGTCGTCCGTCTCCATAAATACGGCGACTTATCTCCTTAAAAGCTCATACCTCACTGCAAACAAGTCTAAACGTCATTAAAGTACTGCTGCTCACGTCACACATAGGTAAGAACCCTCATTAACGGCTATCGTTACATTCAAACGGCAGCACACGGACATGTTCCTTGTCAAAGCGTTTGAGTCCTATATTAACGTGTATGTTTATTTTCTATGAGTCACAATTACGTTGTAGTAATATCTCGTTTCACTGTTATAGCTAAGCAGTCACAAGACTGACGTGATTAGCATTAAATAGTACTAAAGTCACAATTTCATGTCGAAAAGTGGTCCGTCAGCCTATTTTGTCCGGGTAGCAACTACATATTATTAATACTATTCTTTGAAGGTCTTTGCAGCTTGTCAATTAAACTTGCGAAGCGTCTTGTCAGTTATTGAATGTTCTACGACAGACCATTTTAATGTGTCCTAATAATTATTTGAGTGTTTGTAAGATATTATTACCGCCTCTGAATGACCTAGCTTAACTTCCAGGAAATCCCTCTGATCTTTCACCCACTTTTCCCCTGTCGATTCCTCTGGCCGCAGTCTGAAAAAGCCCAGCTATGAGTTTCTTATCTCCTAAAAGGAGCTGTGGTCATCACTAACATACATTTACTAACGAGCTGTATGCGTTAGTGTTTTTTTTTAAACCATTTTATTCGAGATTGTGTTTTGAGTTTGCTACCACAGCTACAGGATGGTGTTTGTCCATTAATATGGTTGGTAATAGTAGATGGTCAATGGTGTCTGACACCTTAGCGTGTTGCTGATCATAAATAACGTAGTCACCTTACCATGTAGCTAGTCAAAACATGACCTAGTCACCTTACCAACATGGCGTAGTCACCTTGCTAATCATGTGCATCATGTCTATATAGGCAAGGCTTGTCTTTCACTCTATTGCAATGTTGTTATCAGACTTTGTTTACATTCCATGCATAAAATATGTAACACAAAGTGCTTTACATGTGAGTCACATTATTATCAAGATTCGTGCAAGGAAGGTTCATACAGTATGTTGGAAGCAAATGTGATGAACAAGGCTAAGAGCTTTAAAAACTCATAAAACTCATGGGCAATTGTTTACACCCATAAAAAAGATGTAGGACAAACACTGTTCAATAACGATCGGGCTAATTTATATGAAATGGACTTTGTGCATGCGTGAACAATCTTTTAACAGTGCTTGAAAACTAGAAAACTGTACTAGAGTCTGTGAATATGAATATAAGCACTTGCATGGCACAGGTTGCCTCGTGTTAGTCTGCTTACTTGCACAGCAATGACCCTCTAAACCTGCACAGGATGCCTGGTTCTGCCTCAATCAACTGCTTCGGACCATGGCCCAAAGACGTGGGTGTCATTGCCATGGAACTGTACTTCCCGTCCCAGTACGTGGAGCAGGCTGAACTGGAACAGTTTGATGGTGTTACCGCTGGGAAATACACGGTGGGACTGGGTCAAGCCCGCATGGGCTTCTGTTCAGACCGTGAAGACATAAACTCCCTGTGCCTGACTGTGGTCCAAAGACTGATTGAGAGGAGTGGCCTGTCCTACGACAGCATCGGCCGTTTGGAAGTTGGCACTGAGAGCATCATTGACAAATCCAAGTCAGTGAAGACGGTCCTCATGCAGTTGTTTGAGGACTCCGGTAACACCAACGTGGAGGGGATTGACACCACAAATGCCTGTTATGGTGGGACAGCGGCACTCTTCAATGCTGTCAACTGGGTGGAGTCCAGCTCTTGGGATGGTAATGAACACATTTTAAGCAGCGACGTAAAACGTAGGAGATCATCTTTAACAAAGGCGCGTAAACAATTGTCTCATTGTTTTGTCTCTCCAGGCCGGTATGCCTTGGTTGTGGCCGGGGACATTGCTGTCTATGCCTCAGGAAGTGCCAGACCTACAGGGGGCGCCGGCGCTGTGGCGATGCTGGTTGGGCCTAATGCTCCTTTGGCCTTTGAACGAGGTCAGAAATTTTTTTATTTGTTGTTAAGGGACTGACAAAATAATTATGATAAGACAAGTGGGAGCACTTGCTGATATGAATCTTGCTTATTGTTCAACTTTAGAAATCAGATCAGAGGGGCTATCAGTAAAAGTTTTTCATTCAGTTTTATCTTTTCAAATATGCATTAGTTCTTTGTAGTCCATGGTAGCGCAGTGATACAGTACTAAGATCCCTCAACCTGGGGCTCATGCAGGGCTGGTTTTCTTGACTTATTGTAGCTTTGCCCAGATGGGAGATGACTTTTTTTTCCTTTATTTTGCTACAATACCACTAACTTCCCAATGATCATGTACTTAGAGCAGACAAAAGGTACTGAAAACAAATACATTCATGGCCTTTATCGAAGCAAACCAACACCTCAAATACTGCAAAAGAAAATCACCTGTCAAGTCTTTTCAGATCATTGATACATGGATCACACCCCATAATGATAATGGTAATGGTTTTATTTCATTTGAACATGCATCAGATTACAATTTAGTGCATCACATAATCAGTTCACAGTTCCACATGTCCAAAAGGAGTAGGAAGAAGCAAAGCTTATTAAATCCTACCCCTCCATCTGGTACTTTTACAATCAGTAACTGTTACATTTGTTCACTTCTTGCTTTCCTAATTTAAGTTGTTTTTTTTTTTACTTTTGTATTTTTTTTAATTTGTTTTTATTTTTTAATATTTGTTTTACATTTTTTTTTCATGCATCATCTTTATGTTATGCAATGGCCTGCCTAGTTAATTTCATTGTATTATGTATATAGAGACCTAGTTCATTTAATTGTATTATGTATACAGTCCCTGACTTGTCGCTTATCCAAGTTGTAGGAACAACAAATAATAACTTGACTTGTAGTTGCTCAATTGGAATCAGAAATGACTTATATGAAAGGCAAAGCCCTCTAGATTATGCTTTTTATATCAAAATAAAGTTTTGTACCATTCATTGAGTTTTATCATTTAATTAGGACATAAAGGTCAGATTTTGCTTGGACAAAAGTCTTGTCGCATACAAAAAAATGTAGAAATAATACATATACTTAATTTTGAATACACAAATATGCTACAATAACATCAGAACATAAAGTCATTGTACCTTGGAAAAAAGAATTAATATTGTGTATGGCTTCCATGAAGACTTTTGTCAGGGACTGTATAGTGGCAGGTTACATCAAAAATAAAGTATTTTTAACTGTGGAGAATCAATTGCAATATGCATGTGTATCTATCAATGTATTGTACACTCCCACACCAACACACGTTCCATCATTCTTGTGGTAGTGATAACGTACTTTGTTTTGTCCAGGTCTGCGAGGAACGCACATGCAGCATGCGTATGACTTCTACAAACCGAACCTCATGTCAGAGTATCCTGTGGTGGATGGCAAGTTGTCCATTGAGTGCTACCTGAGTGCCTTGGACCGTTGTTACTCAGTGTACCGAAACAAGATACAGGCTCAGTGGCAAAGAGGTTGGTTAAAGTTGTTGGCCTTGGATTTCCCTCTGCGATCAATGAAACACAACTGCGGAGTGCTTTTCCACATTTTTTTGTTATAGCCTTAAATTAATTGATGTCCGTAAAATTCTACACACATAATATTTCACAGACAAGACAAGGAAAGCATTAATTGTTTGAACGCCTTTCTCTTTTTGACAGAGGGTGTAGAAAGACGTTTCTCCTTGGAGGACTTTGGCTTTCTTGTCTTCCACTCCCCATACTGCAAGCTTGTGCAGAAGTCATTGGCCAGGCTGATGTTGAATGACTTCCTGAGCCATCCCAACCCCAACATTGAGACGGGACCCTACAGTGGCCTTGATGCCTTCAGGTAAGCACTGTTTAGACCTGTTTTTGTTTTTTTGGAAATTATTTAAAAATGGCTCAATTCGGATTGGTCAGCACCACTGATTTTGATGTAAGATGCCATCTTTTACACCGACAATCCTCCTTCAGGTCTCATTCTATTCTAATGGTAAATTCTTTCTTTGATCACCTGTCCACATCTTGTTTGTGTGTTTCAGGGATGTGAAGCCAGAGGAGACCTACTTTGACCGGGATGTTGAAAAGGCCTTTATGAAGGCCAGTGCAGACCTATTTGAAAGAAAGACCAAGCTCTCCTTGCTCATCTCCAATCAGAATGGAAACATGTATACCCCCTCAGTCTACGGCTGCCTGGCATCGCTCATTGCACAGTACGTCTTAATATCTGACTTTTCTTCTCATTCGCATAAATCTGCAACTTCATTCATTCATTTTCTACCGTTTGTCCTCACAAGGGTCGCGGGTTATTTGAGTAAAATGATGGTAGATGTGACCTAGGTGGCAGCTGCATGTTATTGCTTCCCTGTTTAGCCAAAATACTGTGGACTTGGCAGTGTGGTTTATTTACTTATTTATTTATTACAAAGGGAGAGTGTTGAGACTACTATGCTACAAAGTCACAGTACCAGCACAAGTGGCGAGCAGTTGTAGGAATATGGTCCAGCAACAACCTGGATATTGCAGTTGCCATTGTTTACTACTACACAGGAAACTAAATAGCTAGGCAAGAGTTTGTGGTTGCTCAGTCTTGGGAAAGCAACTTCAAGTTTATTCCCAGCATCGCCATCACCAATTTCACATGCATGTTGGAGTTGGCAACATCCATAATAGGCTGGCAGCAGGTGAGCCGCAAAGTGGACGATGAGGTTCAAGGTGAGCGGTGACCATGTACTTTGAGCTGTTTCCCTGACAAACATCACACAGCCTACCTGATTCAGCCCTGGGAATGCTCCATGATGTTTAGCTAGTGTAGCTACAACACTGCAAAGTCCTGCCTCCTAAGTCCTTATAAGTGATGAGACAGGGTAGCTGGAACTGAAACACAGCAGACATAAAATAATCAACAGGAAGCACACCACGTGGTTCATTTGAAATTGGTTGAATTGTTGAATTGTGTGTTACAGACACACATCTTCACAGCTGGCAGGTCAGAGGATCGGTGTCTTCTCCTATGGATCAGGATGTGCAGCGACTTTATATTCTCTTAGGGTCTCACAAGATCATACACCTGGTGAGTCACCTGCAATACAGCCGTGGTCAGAAGATCACATCCCATCGTAGTGACATCATAATTTTGATTTATTTCCTGGACCTTTCCATTGACTATTGCTTCATGCAATGAGTGCAAACACTGTATAAATTTGAGCGTCTGATGCTAAGAGTCCACTGGGTCGGCGGCTGTTCGCACCAATGCAATTTGCTGTCACCAATAAGGTGCCTAGTGGCGTGCAGTGGCTCAAACTGACTCCCAATTGGCTCATGGTGGCCCGTAACGGCGGCAAAAATTGTGTTTGGCAGCAAGAAAATGTCACAATGTTTAAAATCTTTGTCGCATCAATTGCTTGATGCAAGTGGAACAATCCACCTATTGGATTCCACTGGAATGTAATGGCGCAAGCCAAGTTGTGCCAATGATGCTCTGAGACCACTGGGTTAGTTCATGCCAAAGATTATGTGATTGGCGCGGATTGGCTTGCTGTGGCACACAATTAACGGCAACAGGCTAACATGGCGAGCGAACATTAATTTGGCGCCGCTACGTGCCAATCACATAATCTTTGGCATGAACTGGCACCAACTGGAACCGGCCCAGTGGACTCCTAGCATGGGAAATCCCATGCATTCACAGTCTTTGCTCAAGACATTTGTGTATATTAAATTCCAGCCTCAAGTCGTTTTGACTCTGATGCCACAAGCTTGGTGTCCCCAATCTTTGGTGCACTCAAATGAGGCTGTAGAAACATCTTGAGGACAATCAGTGTAAACAGGATGCACCCGAGCTCCATTTTCAGCTTCATGGCAAAGGCTGTGAATACTCATGTACATGGGATTTGTTAGTCCTGTTATGATAAATATTCTATTTAGGAATAAAGCGCTCACGTGAAATGTGGTAAAAATTAAGCGCTGTAAATATTTTCCAGATGCACTGTATGTAAACTTCTGAACACGATTTGCATGGCAGAATAAGAAGTGAAATCTTTTTATCTGGCTTGATTCCAGGTTCGGCTCTCGACAAACTTATCTGTAGCATGAGTGACCTGAAGATCAGACTGGAGTCGAGGAAGAAGGTTTCACCTGCTGTGTTCTCCGAAAACATGACCCTTAGAGAGGAGACCCACCACTTGGGTATGGGCTTCCTCCATTTCATGGTTGTACTCTATGTACACTTGGGTTGAATCCTATTGCTGGCTGCCACCGCGCGACCCAAAGGCAGTCTGCTCCACGCTTCCAGTTTTCACATGGGAGGCAAACATTTCACTGGCACATTATGGAGTACGGAGGCACATCATTTCTTTACATCAAGGCTATGAAAGATAAGGTTGTACAGTATTTGATGGCCGTTGATGCATGTGTGCATCCTTTGTTTGGGTTCTGTGTTTTCAAGTAGGGGTGTTACATCCCTAACATTTTTTGGGGGGGTAACCAGAGAAAACCCCCGCACGGGGAGAACATGCAAAACTCCAAGTGGAGAATCGAACCCAGGTCCCAGGCCAACATGCTAACCACTCGTCCATCGTGCAGCTACAAGACATTACTTTTTTAAAAAGTACAATAGGAAAAAGAATACAATATATTTCAATCTACGGTACTATAATTACATTCGTACTATGTTACCTTGCATTGCTCATCACAAGGCTGCACTCTTCTGCATTGTGTGCACACTCACATTCATATCTATGGACAATTTGGAGTTGCCAATTAACCTAGCATGGGAATGGGAGAGGAAACCGGAGTACCTGGAGAAAACCCACACATGCACGGGGAACATGCAAACTCCACACACAGATGGCTGAGAGTGGAATCGAACTCGGCCCTCCTAGCTGTGTGTCCTGCGTGCTAACCACTCGCCCCGTGCAGCCTCATTTTTATTTATTGTGTGATTTATTTATCTTCATCATCCCAGGTCAAAGTGCCCACTTGAAATAGTTTTTTTTTCCTGAACTAAAAGATGGTGTGACACCCCTATTAATAATTGGGTGTCTGCAGGTGCTTTAATGGCATGACGGTAATGTGTTGCCTCAGTGCCTAGGTTAAGCAGTCGTGTTTGCACGTGTGCTTCCCAAACGCAAGTGGCAATGAGCGACTGCATTACTGTTGGCTGTGTGCAAGTATGCACATGTCGGCACGGAAAACATACTGATTGGAAGGATGTTGCCATTAGAAAATGAGTTTGTTGGAAAAGAAGAATGACCTTTTTGGCTTTCTAAAGTATACCAGCACATTGTTGGGGGGGGCTCGCTCATGGAACTGTAACTTTTCCCATCTTCTCCTCCAAGCATGACTTGTCTTTTTCTCGCAGCCGGCTACGTCCCCCGAGGCTGCGTGGAGGATCTGTTTCCTGGCACGTGGTACTTGACGCGGGTGGATGACAAATATCGCAGAGAATACGCCAGGAGACCCTTAGACAATGACCTGCCTTCAGAGCACGAGCATGAGCGTGTTCACTGCAGCACCGACCTGGAGGTATAGCTCCCATCTTTCTATTCTTCCTAGTATAAAAGGTGGTATTTCCAGTATATCCCTGGTGAAAAGGGCGGTGTTTCCAGTATATCCCCTGTGTAAAGGGCGGTTTCCATTATATAGGGTGGTAAAAGTTTGATTGTCCTTCTAGCACATCTCAAGCCCTGCCAAGAAGATACCGCACATCCCCGTGGCCGACTCTGACACTGCTGTCGGCAAGTGACCGCATGCAGCTCCTCTTCCTCTTCCAGGTATCCACGTCCAGTCCTTTGAAAACAAATACTAGGGCTCATTCGGAGCTTAAGGGCAGCCTTTAGAAACTGCTGATGCACGTGTCCAACCTGCCCGCCATCCCTCAGTCGGCTATCAGTCAGAAAAAAAAAGAATAGAAGAAATTAAGCTGTTTTTAAAGAAAAGTGGACCTTTTTTGTGTTTGACAACTGCAGTTGACTTCTTTAAGCTGCTGAGCTGTCAAAACAGTCACTCATTCATCAAGTGACACATTCAGAAATTGTTTGAATGTCTTCATTTAAACTAAAAAAAAAAAAAAAGCATAAGGAAAAGTTGGTAGGCATCACTTACATTCTGGGAAGTGGAACTTACTGAAACACAAATGTTATAAGCTGGTATACTTTTTATGACAGTATCTGTCTGCAGCACTAGTTGTCCTGTTTGATCAGCCGTCACTGATTGCATGGGCACGTCTCACAGTTGTTGTAGGGGTGGAACACTACACCATTTCAGCTACAGTAAGGGAACAAAATGCAACACATCAAACTGCTTTCGGGATTTTTAACTCAAATGGCAGGTTCAATGAATTTCTCAAAGGTCGTCCCTCGCCGCTTCGCTGTATCACGGTTTTTAAAAATATATGTGGTTACTGTGGTATACTGTTTTGTGGTTAAATATGACCTATCATTAGTTAAAAATTGACATTTAAGCAAATTTAACATTTTGTTGCCTAGATGTGTTTTCAAGCATATCAATGGCTCATTTAAATAATCTACCAATATAAGGAAGATGCATTCTATGATGTGATATGTAGTATTCTACACTGGTCACTAGGTGTCAGTAATGTTGCTGGAGACACTAAAGATTTTCGTTTTATTGCTAGTTTGAATTATCAGACACAAAAATAATACAACCTTTGCACCAGCTCGGTCTAACAACACGGGCTATTGTTGCAGCTCTAACCTAGCTACAGCCACAGCTAAAACTCAACTCTGAACCCATGATTAACTTCCTGTCAGCCACCCATACTTCTCCCCATGCTACACATGCGAGCACGAGTTTTGCTCATGTATTAAATATATTTTCTGTTCTATCTACTATATCAGGGGTGGGCAAACTACGGCCTGGGGGCCACATGCGGCCCACCAAGCGTTTGAATCGGGCCCGCCAGTTGCTTTCTAAGTATTTCAACTTTTAACATACAAACTGGCAACGTGACTTGCAAGTTGGATGTCTTATTTAGTAAAAAAAAACAAAAAAAACCTGTAAAATTAAATGACATGGTCTATGCCAATTTTGTTAACTCAATGGCCCACGAGTCAAAATATTTTCCCACCCCTGTACTATATTGTGCAATAGGAGTGCAATGTTGACTGTAGGGGTGTTATTTCATGTGTATAATGCTCTGTTAACTCTATTTACAAGTTCAAACAGATTTTATGTGCTGTAGCTACAAAAAATATATAAAATGTACTTATGATCAGGTCTGGAACCAATGCACCGTGATTTAAAAAAAATAAAAATAATCAGATTTAATGTATTGTTACACCCTAATTGATTACCAATGAGAGACTCCTGCCATTCTAAAGGTTTAGTCGTGTCCTGGCAGTTTGTTTCACATCAACTTTTCTTCCCTTACTGTCTCTCCAGTTGTTGTCTGGAATAAATAGACCTCAGGAAAAAGCGGGGCAAAGATAAGTCTTAAACTTGGTGTTTTTGGTTTATTCTTATTTAGCCTGCTTGAATTTCATTCGAAGAAGCCTTACAATTAAGATCATTTTAAAGATAAAGATTTTCTCTTGATGTACTGTCAGCGTTGGCATCAAATGCGGTGTGGCTGTGGTTTGCTGATGTGACGTCACACAATCTTAGCCATGTAAATGTACAGTATACGCTGTAAAATTATTTATGCTGTGTAGATAGGAGCCTGTGGATGGTTCCGCAGATTTGTTTCATCCCTGCTCTAATTTGTGTAAATCAGAAGCAATGAATACATTTATATTCAACATTTGTTGTGTGTGTCATTTTTTTTTGTATGTGGTGCTCCCGACTCTCTTGACATCATGAAGCCCTTGCCACTCTGGCCTGCTCCCTCACCTTTCCCACAATGCACAATGATCCAGTCTTTATGAAGGTCGGATCACTACGGCAGATCATGCCAAGTCTTTCACGAAGCACGATTCCTTATTTATCAATGGAATCTTTTCATAGTTGGAGCATAGAAAACCTGTTTACCACCTTCTAGATAGGCGTTTGCACATTAGAGCCCTGCAGACATGAAATAACACCCCTAGATTGGCCTTTGCACATTAGAGCCCTGCAGACATGAAATAACACCCCTATAGTCACCTTTACGGTCATATTAGCCAATATCGTAGACCTACTCGGATAGGAATGTAGATCGACCGACCGGTAAATTGAGAGACAACAGACCAATGAAGAGGCTGTATCCCTTCAATCTGCCTGTCCATTATACGTTCCATCCTTCCCTCACTCGTGAACAAGGTGCGGGGGTCCTTATACTCCTCCCATGATCCCTGATCAGAGATGGCACTCCACCCTTTTCCAGGTGAGGACCATAGACTTGGACTTGGAGATGCTGATTTTCACTTTAGCCGCTACACACTCTACTGCGAACCGATCAAGTGAGAGCTGAAGGTCAGGGCTGGATGAAGCCAGCAGGTCCCAGACCAGCAGACCCAATCCTGCAGCCACCAAGTGGAACCCCTCAATGCTGTGGCTGTGCCTGGAAATTGTATTCCTAAAAAGAATGAACAGAATAGGTGACAAAGGGCAGCCCTGGGGGAGTTCAACCCTCACGCTGGCAAAGTTAAAAGAAGTTATTTTAGTTGGATGAAATTCTTAAATAATTATTTTACGAAAGGATATGCAAATTAGACGACGACGTGCGCCACAGCCAATCGCTACTTTACTTATTGAAAGATGATTAGATAAAAGATAAAAGATGATTCTATCGGTGTCGGAGCTGGGGTGGCCGACGTAGACGCCACACTGTTTCCCAATGTATAAACGAGGGGAATTTACTTAAATTTCTTTGTAGAAAGTCGCTTTATCAAAGTAAGTACATTTACTTGTACACATCCAACATTGCGGCGACGTCGACGTATCGCAGCAGTGGACAATACACTCAATTCGGCGTATACCTACTGTATGTCTGCGGCGGCCGCCCCACAGAGCTTCATTACGTAGAGCCGTACGTTTTTGTTGCCGCGAGTCCGTCATCTTGTGTAGCACTACCTTGTTCGTTTGCGACTTTAGACGTTTTTACTGATGGGTTCTGAAATTCTGGACGCGATAAGGCATTAAAATGCCCTACTGTGCGGCTGTAAAGTACCTATATACACTGCGAACACAAGTTGTGCTACACAAGATGGCGGCGTCTGCACTGAAGCACTGAGCGGCGGCGACACCGCGCTCTGTGTGTTGTGTCCGGGTGTGAGCTTTCTACGTCTTTCTATTTCTGTGGGCCACACCGCAGCCGGGTACGGGAGTCTTGTTTTACGTATCACGGACTCGACAGTGCGGAAGTCCGTCAATTGAGACGTTTCGCTTATGTGTTTACGGTTGTTGTACCCACAATGCATTGCGGGGCGACATCTGTGACACAGCTCTCTCACGTCACGAAATAGGGACCGGTAGTTTGACGTGTACAGCGAGTATTTAGATCTCGCGATGTCAACAATGAACACGAACTGCGTGTTGCTTTGTGTATTGTTACCATAGCAACCGCGAAAGCCTTTTCAACATGTCAGCACAATCCAAAGAAAAGGAAGATGAGGACTTTAAATTGGAGGCAGGGACGTCCTCTACTGCTGGACCATCTAGAGAAGGAGCCGTAGAGGACATCCCAGAGACGGTGGATGACTTTCTGAGGAACTTCCTGCACAGACTCGGCCTGAGACGGACGCAGGACTCTTTTGAGGTGGAGTGGTACGGCTGGGCTCACAAAGTCCTGACTGAACCCTTGTCCATGGCTCCTCCGGCGGCGGGCGTTCTTTTCCTCCCCGATGCCATCACACACAAGCAGCTCCTTGAAACTGAACTGGAGAACGTCCTCATGGACACCAAGCGCTTCAAGCAGGACGTCTTGTCTGCACGGGACAGCCTGGTGAGGATGCAGAGGGACAGGGACCTGCACCAGCTGCACCACCGCCGATGCTTGGAAGACACCAAACATCTGCTGGAGGACATAAAACGTCTGAAGAAGCGCCTGGAGTCTTATGAGCCGGTGCTGAGACATCTGGACGACAAGTACCAAGCCACCCTGAGGCAGAAGATGCTTCTCAGTTTGGAGAGCCAACGGCTCCTGAACACCTCGGAAGCAAAGCTGAGTCAGGACCAAAGCAAGACGGAGAAAAGTGGCAAAAAGAGGAGCGGCACCCCCCGACACCCCAAGGACTCTGAGATTCCGGTCTACGGCAGGCGCTTCCATGGACAACATCCACAATACAAAAGAGCACATTCCTTCAGTCTCTTGGGTTCCATCAAAGCCCACCATCTTCCCATCAGCTCCATCAGCCTCCATCCTCAGAAAAACATCCTTGCTTCCGCCAGCGACGACTGCAGCTGGAGGCTGTGGATGCTGCCAGCCAGCAGAGAGAAGGTACCATCTCCCCAGACGTGGCCATCACATGTCGCGTTGCGATGATGTCACAATTCAATCTTCTCCTTGACTGCTTCATCTGCTCCATCACCAGGTGGCCCAGATGGTCCTGACGGGCGAGGGACACTCTGATTGGCTGTCAGGCTGCAGTTTTCACCCGGAAGGAACCAAACTGGCAACAACCAGCGGAGACGCCACGGTCAGTCTCTGTCTTCTAGCTTTGTCATCTGATTGGAGCCTTCTTATGGTCTGGTCTGTTTAGTCTATGGTCTGTGGTCTATGGTCTGGTCTGTGGTCTATGCCATATAGACCATAGACCAGACCATAGACTCTAAGGCAGGGGTGCTCACACTTTTTCAGCATGCGAGCTACTTTTAAAATGACCGAGTCAAAATGATCTACCCACTACAAAAATGCAAAACATCTATTTATTTTCAAATGTATTGAGGATTATTTGTACGTACAATGTATGTTGATGTACCTTACATAACCAAATGAGCCAATATTGCAAAACACACATAATTAACTATTAACATTTTTTGTAATTACCTGAGTTTACTTTGATGACTTGCACTGAATTGAACCAGCCAGGGATGCATAGTCCGGACAGTAGCTGAGACGTTGTTTGATTTGATTGGTCGCCCGAAGGGCAACATTCAGTTGTCATCTGAATGGCTGCCCTGTATGTCAATCAAGTGACGGCATTGATGCTAGGATGATATTTTTTTAATGTCACGCCGCGATCGACCAGCGATCAACCAGTACCACCTCCGCGATCGACCGGTAGATCGCGATCGACTTAATGAGCACCCCTGCTCTATGGTCTGTGGTCTATGGTGTGGTCTATGGTCTGTTGTCTATACCATAGACCATAGGTCAACAGAGAAAGAAAAGTTACTGTACAATTGTTCAATGGATTTAAAATGTCAACAGACCATAGACCATAGAGTCTATGCCCTGTTCTATGGTCTATGGCATAGACCACAGACCAGACCAGAGACCATGTGGTAGAGACCATATAGACCAGACCATAGACTCTATAGTCTGTGGTCATACCATACCATAGACCACAGATCATAGACTCTATGGTCTGGTCTATATGGTCTCTACCATATGGTCTCTGGTCTGGTCTGTGGTCTATGCCATAGACCATAGAACAGGGCATAGACTCTATGGTGTGGTCTGTGGTCTATGGTATGGTATATGGTCTGTGGTCTATCGTCTGGTCTGTGGTCTATGGTATGGTCTAGGGTCTGTGATCTATGGTCTGGTCTGTGGTCTATGGCATAAGACCATACCATAGACCAGACCATAGAGTCTATGGTCTGATCTGTGGTCTATGGTATGGTATATGGTCTGTGGTCTGTGGTCTGTGGTCCATGGTCCATGGTCCATGGTCCATGGTCCATCGTCTGGTCTGAGGTCTATGGTCTATGGTCTGGTCTGTGGTCTATGCTCTATGGCCTACCATAGACGATACACCATAGACCAGACCATAAACTCTATGGTCCATGGTATGGTCTATGGTCTGGTCTGTGTTTTATGGTCTCCAGTTGGGAACATTGGTCCTGTGTTCTTCTAAGCTAACTTCCTGATGTTCTTCCTGCAGGTGAGACTGTGGGACTTTTCTTGTGGACGCTGCGTGTTGACCCTTTCCGGTCACAGCCGTCCCACGTGGGGTTGCTCCTTCCACTCATGCGGTGACTTCCTGGCGTCCTGCTCCTCCGACAAGACCGCCAAGCTGTGGGACCTCAACAGCCAGCGTTGTCGCCTCACGATGCGCCGCCACAGCGCCTCTGTCAACAGCGTCTGCTTCCAGCACCTCTCCAACAATGTCCTCACGTCCTCGGCGGACAAAAGTGTGGCCCTGTGGGACATCAGGCTGGGGGTGTGCACCGCCTCCTTCCACGGACACCAGCATCCCTGCAACCACGCCACCTTTGGCCTTGCTGAGGAAGTCATGGCTTCCTGTGACACACGCGGGACGGTCAATGTGTGGGACATCAGGACACCCGCCTCGCCTGTCCGCACGATAGACACCGGGCCGCTGAGCGCCAACCAGGTGGCCTTGAGTCCATCAGGAAAGATATTGGCGGTGGCGAGCAGCGACGGTTTGGTTCGATTGGTGGACGTGGATTCCTACGTCGTCTGGAAGCTGCTGGGACACAAGGACAGCGTCAACACTATCATATTTGACCACAAGGGGGAGACTGTCATGTCAGCAGGGAGTGATGGTCTCATTAATGTCTGCATGTAACGCAACATTTTAGTCTTAGTGTCATTTCAAAATAACCATTTTACTCTTTGACTTTGTCCCATAAAGCATTGTGCTTTCAAGTTCCCACTTGACATGTAGGACATATTTTGGAGTGTTTGTCATGTGACAGTCATGTGACTATCCCAGGATAATGGCTTCCCTACAATGGCTGTGTGCCAGGTGAGATAGCATAGTTTTTCCTGATAAATGCTCATTTTAAATCCATTGAACAATTGTACAGTAACTTTTCTTACTATGGAAATTTCAGCTCGTTTAGGAGAGCCAGTTCTTTTGGCTCCGCTCACTTTCGGCTCCTCAGATATTTTGGGTCTTTATTACCAAATTGTGTATAAACATGGTGTAATTACTGATGTAAAAATACATGCTATCAAATGTAGTTTATTATTGAAATGCATTTAAAGGTCAATTAACAGCTATAAAAGTATAATGTTATATTATGAAATACGAAAACAAAGACCCATCTCAGTAGACAAGCTAGGTCAAAGTAGGTCTGACAACGTCATGCTAGCTTCTAAACAAAAGATTCATCTAAGAGCAGCACGTGGTTAACCCCGCCCCCCACGCTGACACATCTTGACCAATGACGTTAGCCTTTAACAGAGAAAACGACAACGAAAAAAGTAATCGACTCCCATTTGGCGGCCAACGACGTGAACCGGCTCCTGTTGTTCATTTCTTAGAGCCGATTCGTTCGTGACCGATATATTTAGATTCGTTGTGGAATCCACAATGAATTTATGGAATACAAAGCTAGGAAAAGGTCGACATCAGGTTTTGATTTGTTAATATCTTATAGCTAAAATAAAATGATATTCCATGTTTATTTGTCCAGTAAGATTTGTTTCATTCTAGATGTTTTATAAAGTTAGTTTCTCACTCTATTAAAATGAACTCAAATGGTGTTTAGGCATAATAAAACATGTTGAGTGACCTGAATTTGTATCTTTGGTTATTAATATTTTATAACAATTTTCTATCCACAGGGAGGTAATCGTCCAGTATTTGAGTGTCTTATATCCAAGGCGAGTGTCCTGGTTTATGGTGATCAATATATGGTCATCCATGTTGACTTGTTTTCAAATAAGGACTACATTTACCATGAAGAACGGGACACCTGAATTACCTAACAGAGAAAAATCGGGGTGGAAATTCGCCATTGAACCCTTGAAGGTTAATATTCAGTAGTTGTTGGCAGTAATTGTTAATGTCTACTCCTTTTCAGTTTTTGGGATTCAATTACTCAATTACTGTTTGTTAGCAATTTAGTGATGCAACTACATTGTTGACTTACAGTGAAGAAAATAAGTATTTGAACACCCTGCTATTTTGCTATTTCTCCCACTTAGAAATCATGGAGGGGTCTGAAATTTTCATCGTAGGTGCATGTCCACTGTGAGAGAGATAAACTAAAAAGAAAAATCCAGAAATCACAATGCATGATTTTTTAACAATTTATTTGTGTGATACAGCTGCAAATAAGTATTTGAACACCTGTGTATCATCTAGAATTCTGACCCTGAAAGACCTGTTAGTCTGCCCATTAGAAGTCCACCTGCACTCCATGTATCATCCTGAATCAGATGCACCTGTTTGAGGTCGTTAGCTGCATAAAGACACCTGTCCACCCCATACAATCAGTAAGACTTTAACTTGTAACATGGCGAAGACCAAAGAGCTGTCCAAAGACACCAGAGACAAAATTGTACACCTCCACAAGGCTGGAAAGGGCTACGGAGCAATTACCAAGCAGCTTGGTGAAAAAAGGTCCACTGTTGGAGCTATCATTAGAAAATGGAAGAAGCTAAACATGACGGTCAATCTCAATCGGAGTGGAGCCCCATGCAAGATATCACCTTGTGGGGTCTCAATGATTCTAAGAAAGGTGAGGAATCAGCCCAGAACTACACGACAGGACTTGGTCAATGACCTGAAAAGAGCTGGGACCACCGTTTCCAAGGTTACTGTAGGTAATACACTAAGACGTCATGATGTGAAATCATGCATGGCACGAAAGGTTCCCCTGCTTAAACCAGCACATGTCAAGGCCCGTCTTAAGTTTGCATATGACCATTTGGATGATACAGAGGAGTCATGGGAGAAAGTTTTATGGTCAGATGAGACCAAAATAGAACTTTTTGGTCATAATTCCAATAAGCGTGTTTGGAGGAAGAAGAATGAAGAGTACAATCCGAAGAACACCATCCCTACTGTGAAGCATGGGGGTGGTAGCATCATGCTTTGGGGGTGTTTTTCTGCACATGGGACAGGACGAGTGCACTGCATTAAAGAGAGGATGACTGGGGCCGTGTATTGTGAGATTTTGGGGAACAACCTCCTTCCCTCTGTCAGAGCATTGAAGATGGGTCGTGGCTGGGTCTTCCAACACGACAACGACCCGAAGCACACAGCCAGGAAAACCAAGGAGTGGCTCCGTAAGAAGCATATCAAGGTTCTAGCATGGCCCAGCCAGTCTACAGACCTGAACCCAATCGAAAATCTTTGGAGGGAGCTCAAACTCCGTGTTTCTCAGCGACAGCCCAGAAACCTGACTGATCTAGAGAAGATCTGTGTGGAGGAGTGGGCCAAGATCCCTCCTGCAGTGTGTGCAAACCTGGTGAAAAACTACAGGAAACGTTTGACCTCTGTAATAGCAAACAAAGGCTACTGTACCAAATATTAACATTCATTTTCTCAGGTGTTCAAATACTTATTTGCAGCTGTATCACACAAATAAATTGTTAAAAAATCATGCATTGTGATTTCTGGATTTTTCTTTTTAGTTTATCTCTCTCACAGTGGACATGCACCTACGATGAAAATTTCAGACCCCTCCATGATTTCTAAGTGGGAGAAATAGCAAAATAGCAGGGTGTTCAAATACTTATTTTCTTCACTGTATCTACCCCCCCCCATGGAAACACTTGGCAAGACTCACTGTCACGTCATCTGCAAACAGATGAGAGCCTAAGACCCTGATACTGGACTCCCTCACACCTTGGTTGCGCGTGGAAATGGGGCAGTCCTGGTGGAGTCTCCCGTGCACCCTTGCAAGGCTCTAGAACTGGTCTCGTGCTCCACCAGCCAGGATGAACACCACAGCCAAGGTTGGACTTCATGGCTCAGCAGTCGACGTTCCCGGGGAGGTTGCAGTGTAGGGAATTAAAAGTACAAAGTACGACTTGTAGTTTTAACCAACGTTTATTGAAGCGCACGGGAGGAAAGTTATGTGATAATCATTGGAAGGATGCTTTTCTCTTCAATATGATACTATGACAAGCAAAGAGACGAGGGATAGAGCGAGATACACATAGTGGATACTTAAGTACTCCTAGTGTCAGTCATGCACTTTCAACTCTATATATGCGTGTGTGTGTGTTTTCGTTGGTCATTGGGCAAAGGGTTAGTTAACAAAGAGTGAACGAGTAAACTCCACAAAGTCGAAAGCTGACGGCAGCTCCCGACCTTTATTGTCAAGGTAGGGCTTCATGTGCGACAGGCAATAATCCGCTTGCTCCTTGGTCAGGTTCTGAAAAGAGAAAGCAAAAGCAGACATGACAAAGCAGTTTTGGTTTCCATGACGAGGTCGTCGCCAACTGACCTGGTAGAGCTCTTCCTTGGTCACGTAGGGTTTGTTCTCGCTGCTCAGGGCGCGGAAGGCGCTCTCGATCTCCTCGCTGGATTTGACGTTTTCTGTCTCACGGCTAATCATGAAGGCCATGTATTCCTGGAGCGACACATTGCCATCCCTGCCAAGCAGACGTCACATTAGCATGGCGTGTACAAATAGGCTGGGCGATGTGGTTATCATGGCTTTGAATATTATTTTAGCCGGCGACAGACCTGTTTGGATCCACCGTGTCCAGTATGGCCTCAAACTCAGGATCGGGTTCGCCCTCTTCCACCATGGGCAGGTCGTAACCTAGCGAGCGCAAGCATGACTTGAACTCCTGGTGGTTGAGACGGCCGGACTTCTCCTTGTCGAAGTGTCTGCGGGACAACGAGGACAGATGAGAAGGTGGGCTCGGATGGAGGAACACAACTCAACGATGGGAGACGGTGCAGGAACCATACTTGAACATCATGCTGAACTCCTTCAGGGCCTCCTCTGTCACTCCGGTTGTGTTCCTGAAAGTCAGAGCAAAGTCGTCAACGTACGCTGAGCTTATTTTAACGTGGACTTCAGTTCAAAACTTTAAAGAGACCAACTTTTTAAAGATTTCTGACAATTTTTTTCTTTGTTTTTTGCAAGTAGATCCTTAAAAAAAGAGAATCTTTGTTTAGTGTTTTTTTGTTTTGTGCAGTACGCCCTTAAAGCTTTGACTAAGACTTTTCAGTAGTAGCAGAGTACTCTTGTCTCTTCAACGCAATAGTCATTTATTGACAGCAGCAGCGCTGGAGCCAGAAATGGTTCCCTGGGGTGGTGGCCAAGGTGAGACCATTACTCACATAGGGGTGGCAATATGTTGACACGTCCAGTGGGGTGGCGGGAAAGTGACCAAGGATGGTCACGGCCACCATGTAGCTCCACCACTGTACAGTGGCACTTCCCGTGCTAGCTACCAGCACCATGACTCAGCCTTCCCGGGCACAGTGAGGGGGAACTACCACCTAGCTACCACTAGCGTGAAGAGGTACAGGGTGGGTAGTGTTGTGCGGATTGTGTACCTGGCCTGTATCTGCTGCTCCAGGTTATGCTGCATCCTCATTCCCAGCTGGTCCAGTTGGTCCCACTGCTGGGCCAGACCCACCGTGCTGTGTTCCGTGTACTTGTTGTCCAAGATCAGTGCTTCTTCCATTGCTGCACCCAAGTCTTCTATCTTCTTCAATTGGCTGCGCATGGCACGGATCTCCTGGTGTTTACGCTATACACATACACTTAGCATGAGTGCTTCCATTTTTTCCAAACGAGGCACATGTATCCAGTCTGAGTCGATGACAATATCGAGGTGATGGATACGAGCCATTCATATTCCATATTAACTTTCCATATGAAATGTGGTATGATAGAGCTTTGTGATGAGGCACGGACTAGTGAAAGGACACCTACCTTGGTGGCCTCCAGCTGGGATTCCAGTGTACCCGACTCTTCCACCATACAGGACCTGACACCAAAAGACACAAAGTAAGAACACACCCCTCAACAGAAATCTTGAGCGTCCACAACATACTTGCTCAGACTTCAGCAGTGTTGGGAATTTATTTGGAAGTGTATTGGGTCTTAGCTTTGTAGTTGCAGTCTGACCGATAAGGTCTGCTGAGGTCAGCTAATAACGACCCATCCAGAAGGTAAACAATGCTAATACCGACCCATCCAGAAGATAACTAATGCTAATACCGACCCATCCAGAAGATAACTAATGCTAATACCGACCCACCCGGAAGCTAAACAATGCTAATACCGACCCATCCGGAAGCTAAACAATGCTAATACCGACCCATCCAGAAGCTAAACAATGCTAATACCGACCCATCCGGAAGCTAAACAATGCTAATACCGACCCACCCGGAAGCTAAACAATGCTAATACCGACCCACCCGGAAGCTAAACAATGCTAATACCGACCCACCCGGAAGACAAACAATGCTAATACCGACCCATCCGGAAGATAAACAATGCTAATACAGACCCATCCAGAAGATAAACAATGCTAATACCGACCCATCCAGAAGATAAACAATGCTAATACCGACCCATCCAGAAGATAACTAATGCTAATACCGACCCATCCAGAAGGTAAACAATGCTAATACCGACCCATCCAGAAGATAACTAATGCTAATACCGACCCACCCGGAAGCTAAACAATGCTAATACCGGCCCATCCGGAAGCTAAACAATGCTAATACCGACCCATCCGGAAGCTAAACAATGCTAATACCGACCCATCCGGAAGCTAAACAATGCTAATACCGACCCATCCGGAAGATAACTAATGCTAATACCGACCCACCCGGAAGCTAAACAATGCTAATACCGACCCACCCGGAAGACAAACAATGCTAATACTGACCCATCCGGAAGATAAACAATGCTAATACTGACCCATCCAGAAGATAAACAATGCTAATACCGACCCATCCAGAAGATAACTAATGCTAATACCGACCCACCCGGAAGCTAAACAATGCTAATACCGACCCACCCGGAAGCTAAACAATGCTAATACCGACCCACCCGGAAGCTAAACAATGCTAATACCGACCCATCCGGAAGCTAAACAATGCTAATACCGACCCATCCGGAAGCTAAACAATGCTAATACCGACCCATCCGGAAGATAACTAATGCTAATACCGACCCACCCGGAAGACAAACAATGCTAATACCGACCCACCCGGAAGATAAACAATGCTAATACCGACCCATCCAGAAGATAAACAATGCTAATACCGACCCATCCAGAAGATAACTAATGCTAATACCAACCCATCCAGAAGGTAAACAATGCTAATACCGACCCATCCAGAAGATAACTAATGCTAATACCGACCCATCCAGAAGCTAAACAATGCTAATACCGACCCATCCAGAAGATAAACAATGCTAATACTGACCCATCCAGAAGATATGTCCTGATCCACGCCACAGACAAGGTCAGGGAGGGGAGGAAGAGAAAAAGATAAAATGATAAAATGGAATGTTGTATCTTTCATGTTGGAATTCTGTCCTGCTCCATATTCTGATGAACATGGTGATAACCGATGTTCATTCTTTGACCGAAGAGGGTCCAAGAATGAATGAAGTGTACCTGGTCTCCTGCAGCCACTGGTGGAAAGCGTTGGCATGCTGTGCAAACTCCTGACGTAACTTGTCATTTTCCTCCTGCCTCCTCTGCTCTTTCTGCAGTTCCAGTTCTCGCTCCTACGATCAAACACAGCCAGCAGGAAAGGATGTGACAATGACACACACACATTATTTACACAAATGGGTCCTACGACTTTCTGGTTCCAGGGTGTTCATTGGCTGACCATCTTTGTGTTTTTCATAGTTAAACAAGTTAATAGTAGCTCCCCATCGACGTAATGGTGAGGAGGACTGGGAATACCTTGATTATCTTCTGCAGGTTCCCCCATGTTTCTTCCAAAGCTTCCATGGTGAACCAGGTGTATGGGTTGGACACCACCTGGTAGTTTTTAATCTGCAGGTCGAGTTCAGCCAGCTGGTTGAAATCGGTATGGGCTGAGGTCAGCGATGAGCGGAAGGCCTCGTGGGCTTCACGCAGTGCCCGGATCTCTTCCAGAGAATTGCACCTCACGGGATCCGTCAGATCCTCCTCAGCGTTCTCAAACCAGCTGTTAAACGCTGAGGCCTTTTTGGCAAATGTAAGGAACAAGTCCTCGACCTGGGGACGGAAGAAAGTGATGCACACATCTGGTCATCCATCCAATAGACACCATCCCCTCCAACACTCGAACGCCTCTTTACCTTTCGGAAGTGCTCTTGGGCCTCCAGGAGCTTCTTCTTGCGAGCCGCAGAATTGGAGAGCAATTGGTTCCAGCGCTTCATCAAGGCAGCATGACGAGCTTCTATTGCTTTAGACTGGACATGCTTAGCAGCCAGCAGCTGGTCTTTTAGAGCCGTGATGCTTGTGATTCCCTCCTGCTGGAAGGCTTGCAGACCGGCATCAAAGGTCTCCTACAAGTCCACAATGATTAAAAAAAAAAAAGACAGACAGGATGTGTGTACGTTCGTGAGCAGGAAATACCTGCTTGGTTAGCAGAGTCTGAACGGAGGACAGGTCTCTGCCGTAGTCATCAGTCTTAAGGCTGTTCTCTTTCTCTCCTGGATGGAAACCACATGCAGATGTTACAAATAAACATGGTGTGCCTATGCTAAATACAATAGCTGACTGACTATTATAGTTATTGCTATAGTCAAGCATCATTCTCCTTTTTGTACAGCTGGTATCAAATCATAATGTACAGTATGTCACAAAAGTGAGTACACCCCTCACATTTCTGCAAATATTTTATTATATCTTTTCATGGGACAACACTGAAGAAATGAAACTTTGCTACAATGTAAAGTAGTCAGTGTACAGCTTGTATAACAGTGTAAATTTACTGTCCCCTCAAAATAACTCAATACACAGACCTTAATGTCTAAACTGCAGGCAACAAAAGTGAATACACCCCTAAGTGAAAATGTCCAAATTGGGCCCAATTAGCCATTTTCTTTCCCCAGTGTCATGTGACCCATTAGTGTTACAAGGTCTCAGGTGTGAATGGGGAGTATATGTGTTAAATTTGGTTTTATCACTCTCACACTCTCTCATACTGGTCACTGGAAGTTTAACATGGCACCTCATGGCAAAGAACTCTCTGAGGATCTGAAAAAAAGAATTGCTGCGCTACACGAAGATGGCTTAGGCTATAAGAAGATTGCCAACACTCTGAAACTGAGCAGCAGCACGGTGGCCAAGACCATACAGCGGTATAACATCACAGGTTCCACTCAGAACAGGCCTTGCCATGGCGACCAAAGAAGTTGAGTGCACGTGCCCAGCGTCATATCCAGAGGTTGTCTTTGGAAAATAGACGCCTGAGTGCTGCCAGCATTGCTGCAGAGGTTGAAGGGATGGGTGGTCAACCTGTCAGTGCTCAGACCATACGTCGCACTCTGCATCAAATTGGTCTGCATGGCTGTCATCCCAGAAAGAAGCCTCTTCTAAAGATGATGCATAAGAAAGCCCGCAAACAGTTTGCTGAAGATAAGCAGACTAAAGACATGGATTACTGGAACCATGTCCTGTGGTCTGATGAGACCAAGATAAGCTTATTTGGTTCAGATGGTGTCAAGCGTGTGTGGCGGAAACCAGGTGAGGAGTACAAAGACGAGTGTGTTTTACCTACAGTCAAACATGGTGGTGGGAGTGTCATGGTCTGGGGCTGCATGAGTGCTGCCGGCACTGGGGAGCTACAGTTCATTGAGGGAACCATGAATGCCAACATGTACTGTGACATCCTGAAGCAGAGCATGATCCCCTCCCTTCGGAAACTGGGCCGCAGGGCAGTATTCCAACATGACAACGACCCCAAACACACCTCCAAGACAACCACTGCTTTGCTAAAGAAGTTAAGGGTGAATGTGATGGACTGGCCAAGCATGTCTCCGGACCTAAATCCTATTGAGCATCTGTGGGGCATCCTCAAACTGAAGGTGAAGGAGCACAAGGTCTCTAACATCCACCAGCTCCGTGATGTCGTCATGGAGAAGTGGAAGAGGATTCCAGTGGCAACCTGTGAAGCTCTGGTGAACTCCATGCCTAAGAGGGTTAAGGCAGTGCTGGAAAATAATGGTGGCCACACAAAATATTGACACTTTTGGCCCAATTTGGACATTTTCACTTAGGGGTGTATTCACTTTTGTTGCCTGCAGTTTAGACATTAAGGTCTGTGTATTGAGTTATTTTGAGGGGACAGTAAATTTACACTGTTATACAAGCTGTACACTGACTACTTTACATTGTAGCAAAGTTTCATTTCTTCAGTGTTGTCCCATGAAAAGATATAATAAAATATTTGCAGAAATGTGAGGGGTGTACTCACTTTTGTGACATACTGTATGTCTGAAGGAAATACCAGTACTATTTGTACTGGTATTTCCTTCAGACGTCACCGTCATAAATGAATGTGCAGCATGCATGGTATGTAAACACTGACTATTCTCTATTATCTACAAGTGCTGATACAATGAGGTCAATGAAGGACGACAGGCGGCACTGTAAAGCTAAACTCGCACCGATCCACGACTCCACCACATCAGCCTTCCAGTTGAACTGCAGGAAAGCGGAATTCTCATCCAGCTTGGCCTTCCTCTGAGCAGCTGCCCGATTCAGCTCCGACACTTTGCCTTGCAGAGCTGACATCTTGGATGTGATGTTGTCCACATGATGATTGTTCTGTTGGGGGGGGAGAAGGAAAATCCGTACATCCCACTGACTTGACAAAGCCCTGACAATGCACTGCTTCTCTTTCCATTGCACTGATAGTACCTTCTTAATGAGATCTTCCCCGTTAGCACAGACATCACTGACACGGTCTCGGTGCACGGTGAAGTCCGTCTCAAATGCTTCATGCTTTTTAAGCAAGCCCTGTCAAAAAGGACCCACGGTTAGAAACACTTAGGGGAGGTAAAACCCCTAGCACAGCTTTGCTAGTAGAAAAAGCACCTGCACAGCAGCCAGTGTGTCTCCATAGTCCTCACTCCCCACTAAATTCAGTTTCTCATTGATCCACGCTTCTTCTTCTTCCACATTTGCCACAAATTGCTGGTAGTCCAAGGATTCCTCCAACCTCTGACCCCTAGATACAAACACGTTTACACAGGTTTCTTTAGTATACTTGTGTGCATATATAACATACCGTGTATATATATATATATATATGGTTTATTTATTGTTACCTTGCTCCGGATAAGTCTTTGAGTTCTTTCCAGTGATCCACAAACTGGGACAGTCTCTGCTGGATCTCCTCTTGACCGATGGTGTTGTCATCAGACAGCTTCTTCCCAGTATCCAGCACCGACTGGAAGCAGGCGTCGCTTGTCAACATTGAAATATTCGCACATCCAACTCATCTGTATAGCACTATTTTTAAAAAACTGTGCTATACAGTTTTGTATTTTTGAACTCATCAAGTCCCTAAGTGATGTATGAAACATCTTAGAGTGTTTGTCATACGACAGTCTAGAACATGGCTTTCCCAAATGACAGTGTGTCAGCTAAGTAAGCTCATTTTTTTAACAAGTAGACATTTCTACTTGTAAGAGGGTTGTAATTCCATCTTGTGGATTTATTTTTGAAGTGCTCGGATAGTTAGATGATGATGAGTTGTCATGTTGCGCAATACTCAGTGGGTGTCTGCATATTTTGAGGATTGGTTTTGGAGGCCTATATAAAAGGCACAAAAAAGGCCAGCATTGTTAGTCCAGTGAGCGGCATCATGCCACATCTATCACGTGAACAACATCTCCAGGCACTGAGTACAGTTCATCGGCCATGCGTACCCACAATCAGAAACCTGCATGAACGCCACAAAACGAAAGCCGAGAGAGTGAGTGAAAACTCCCAACCTGGACCCTTACATCCGGTCGCAACCCCTGCGGGACAACTTTCACTGGAACAACAGGTGCCATTTTCTGTTAAGTTTTTGGTTTTGAAATTATTCTCGAAACATTAGATATTTGTTTCTGTATGCAAATATCCTAAACAAATGACTCAAATTAGGAATATCCAATTAAGGGCTTTAAACTAAAAATGTCGAAAAATACTGTGTATTAGTAAAAATAAAATAAGTCCTTCACCTTTATGGCGGGCTCGTGGGCTCCCAGCTCAGCTTCCAGCCTCTTGTGTTTCTTCCTGAGGTTCTGGACTCCAGTCAAGTCACGCCCATAGTCCTCCGAACTTACAAGCAATTTCTTCTCCCTGTTGGAGCAGTAACGCACACAACCCCATTGGCAGTTACATGGAAAACATTTCACTTTAAACCTCTTGCAAGGGGATTTGTCATCAGAAAGTGGAAGTAGACGCTAATGTTATTCAATAGCATGTTATGCTTGCTACAGCCCATTGCTCCAAAGGAGTGCAAAAAAGTGCAAAAAAAACAAACAGTGCTAACGGACCGTTGGAAGGCACAAAAATGGAACAGCCTTAAAGTCCCTGATCTCAGCTTCACGTCATGAAGGCAACAAGACCTAGAAACCAGCGGCAAGTGAAGGAGGCCTGGCATCTCCAGAGAGGAAATTCCCAGGGACTTAGAATTCAGGTCATATAATAAAAGCAATACATCCAATTTTATATACGTCTACATGCCTGACACATTTTATGTTACTTTTTTCTTCTAGTTTTTAGGTCGATGCTGAGTTTAATTAAGTAGTAGTAATTAAGTATTAAGAACTAATCTCAACAAATGAAACAATGATTGAAATAAAAAAAACAGTAGGCTCAAACTACACTAATTGAAAAGGAGGGACTCTTACTTGATCCAAGACTCTTCATCATCCAGGTCCCTGAAGAACTGATGCAGGCGGTGAGACTCATTGAGCTTTGCATGGCGGCTGGCTGCCATACTTTTAATTTTCATGAAACGGCCATTGACGGCGTCACGCTTGTCCTTCACTTGAGAGGTATCGAAGGCGTTGGTGGCCATCAGACTGTCAGCCTGGCCGTTGAGATCCTTCAGCCGATCCTGGAAAGGGAAGGATGTTCGATGTAGACATCTTACTTTTTTGAAAAAAAAAAAAAAAACAAAAAAACAAAAACACTTTGCTGTGGGCCAAAATGTACAGGTCACATACTGGATTTGTTCTTGTCTTTTCCATCAATGACATTTAAGTAGCGTCTGTCCTTACATTGTGAAAACCCCACTTTCACCTCCAAAGATGGCTCTGGCTTGGTAGAACTATGCTTCTATTCCCAATATGCTTTTTAAAAGTACCTCGTGGGCAGAAATATCAGCCTCCAGCAACTGGTGTTTCTTCAGCAGGTTGTTGACGGAGGCCAGATCTTTACCGTAGTCCTCAGAGGCAAGGAGTGCTTCCACCTGAAAAACACACTGTATCAGTCCTGGTCCTGGTCTCCAACACAGTCTTCTCAACTCTGGCATGGAGATGATTACCTCGGAGAGCCAGAAGTCAAAGTCTTTGATGCCAGTGTTGAAGTTCTGTTGCTTATTGGCGTCTTTGAGTTTTTGACTCTTTTCGGCAGATTTATTGACCAGGAACTGCCACTGCTCGTCCAAAGCACTAAGGCGGACCTACAGGGGAAAATACTTTTTGTACATTTCACATAGCTAAAGTGGTACTCAAAGAAAAAAAACTAAACAAAACAAATACACTTTTTACCGTATTCAACATGTCCATAATAAATACCTTAACGGCATCCTCACTGCCGGCACAGGCACCTCTCTGGATGAGGGTGTTCCCAGTATCGATGACTCCTCTGATGCGGTCCGCATTGGCATGGAGCTCTGCCTCAAACGCTTGATGCTTCTGATGTTTGCTCTGCCATCATTGAGACAATCAAGAGGATACAAGAACAAAGCGTGAGACTTCCATTTACATGATATGTTACAAACACCCCACATATTCTCATACTATCTTTCAGTGCAATGCAGAAAATGGGATAGCAATTATCGTATTTTCTGGACTATAAGTCGCTCCAGAGTATTAAGTCACACAAGACGAAAAATGCATAGTTACATAGAAAAAAACATACATAAGTCGCACTGGAGTATAAGTCGCATTTTTTGCGGGTAATTTATTTTACAAACTACTTGACCAAAACAGACATTATGTCATCTTGGAAGGCAAGTTCTAACAATAAAAGACTAGAGAACAGGCTGAATAGGTGTAAGATGCTAACACAATGGTTATTCAGCTACACTAAAGATAAACATGAACAGAAAAGGTGTCCAGTGTTTATGTAACATAAACAGTTGTTTCATTTATAAGTCGCTCTGGAGTATAAGTTGCAGGAACAGCCAACATATGAAAAAAAGTGCGACTTATAGTCCGGAAAATACGGTATATAAAGTGTACAATTGGAAACAAACAAAAAAAGTGAGCACCCAAGTCACTGACTAAGTTAGCTAACACAATTGGGCTATAAAGCAAAGCGTTGTGTCCAAATGAATAACCGTATTTTCCGGACTATAAGTCGCATTTTTTTTTTTATCGGTTGGCTGTTCCTGCAACTTATACTCCAGAGCGACTTATAAATGAAAAAACAGTTTGTTACATAAACACTGGACACCTTTTCTGTTCATGTTTATTTATTGTGTAGCTGAATAACCATTGTGTTTGCATATCTTACACCTATTCAGCCTGTTCTCTAGTCTTTTATTGTTAAAGATGACATAATGTCTGTTTTGGTCAAGTAGTTTGTAAAATAAATTACCCGCAAAAAATGCGACTTACACTCCGGTGTGACTTATGTATGTTTTTTTCTACGTAATTATGCATTTTTGGCCTTGTGTAGCCTTGTGTGACTTATACTGAGTGACTTAGAGTCCAGAAAATATGGTAAAATATACCTCTTTTTATTAATCTGTGTGTCATTAGTATAGTAGTGTCAGTAGACTTTGATTTTGTTATTACAAAGTTAACTTGGAAACAAACAAAAATCAGTGGAACCACACAAAACCCCCACAAAGAAAACCTGAAAGATATTAGTTAGGAACCCAGGAAGCTGGGATATACTGTATGAATAAATATGTTTCCACAAAACTGTTGCATGCCCATAGAATTCACTGAGTGTGTGTATTTGTGGTGCATATGGCAATCACTGCTCATAACCAGGCCACTTTTCAATGCAAGGGAATGCACTCTCTCTCATGACTTGACAAACAGATCCTTTCCTGCCTTTAATCAGTATACGTCATGCCGTATGCTTTATTACTCAAACAGTTCCAAAACAAGCCCTTAAGAACTGGTGAGACAAAGACAAACTAGCACAAACTAAAAACATGTCAACAGATTTCAACAAACACTTTTAAATGTGAAGACAAAGACAAAATCGAGGTACACACTGCTGGTTTTAGAGTGGAAATAAAAACATCCACACAAACCCCCGCTTGGCTGTCAATGTCTTGGGATGTTTACTCGTCCAGATGACCCAAAGCTGTTTATTCACTCTGAAGGCGACTGGCTCCTCCATCTGCACAGCCTCAGTGGACTTTAGGATTGGCTAACGTAATGTCCACATCAACATCAAGATCCCCCCCCCCCCAAAAAACTAGAAAACTTGGAGGTTACTTCAATGTCCATGTGTGGACAAAATGAGGCCAGATTTCTGCTTTCTAAAATATCCATGTTGGTGTGGACATATGCTAACAAACTGTGTCCCATAATCTACTACTCCTCCGTATGATCAGTCAAAGTCACTGTAAATGCTGGCAGATGTGTATTGGCTGATCTTGACCCTGATGACTGGGTCAAGATCCTGATGATGATAGGCCAATTCTCACCAAGATTCCACATACCTTGTTCAATCAGGGCCAGGCAAAAATATTGCAGTTTGCTCTGAATGATGTGACAACAGAAGTGGTCACCTTCTAGTATTTCCAAGGGTGTGTGTGTGTGTTTTTATATCCGGTGCATATCAAGTCTACACTAATAGACAGCACAAGAAACCACACTGCTTGTTTGTTAGTCAACTCACAATACACAAACTTACCAGAAGCTTGGATAGCTAAGAAAAACAGAAAAGATTAGAAAGAATTTAGTCTTATGTCAGAAAGGACACACGGGGGATTAGACAATCCATAGATCAAATACGACACATTTTCAAAAGAAAATATGTACATTGTCATTTGATTCTGTCTCTGCTCACTTGTCACTCACATCAATTATGTGAGGCATGCACAATATCTTATCGCTGTTTTTTTTTTTAAATTAAGATTCACAAGTATGCAAAATGTCTTCCTCAAATTGTCAACGTTTCTTTACAAGAGAGCTGAGGGGCAGTTACGACAGGCAGTTTACATCACAGGCAGGGAAAAAAAGGAGTGCTTGATTTGCTCACCAGCACAGTAGGACTAATCTCACATGATTGGAGCTAGGTTTTTCACGTCATTGGATTTATTATGTCATAATTCATCATATCGGACCGATATTTATCATGCATCCTTAATTTAGAGCAAATATCTTTAGGGGGCTGCACGACGGCGAGTGGTTAGCGCAGACCTCACAGCTAGAAGTTCAAGCTAGAGTTCAATCCCACCCTCGGCCATCTCTGTGTGGGGTTTGCATGTTCTCCCCGTGCATGCGTGGGTTTTTTCCGGGTACTCCGGTTTCCTCCCACATTCCAAAAACATGCTAGGTTAATTGGCAACTCCAAATTGTCCATAGGTATGAATGTAAGTGAGAATAGTTGTTTGTCTATATGTGCCCTGTGATTGGCTAACGGCCAGTCCAGAGTGTACCCCGCCTCTCGCCCGCAGACAGCTGGGATAGGTTCCAGCACCCCGGTGACCCTCGTGAGGATAAGCAGTAGAAAATGAATGAATGAATTATTCTTTAGGATTCATTAAGAACTTACTAATTCCATTGTTGTTGTGTTGTCTTGATTAACAGGAATCAATAAATTAAACTCAGGCTTAAAAAGTATAATTACTTTTTCCTCATATCCCCCTCAATCGGAAAGCCACTTCGAAATGGCTTTGTATATTATGGTTATATGTATAGTTAAATGACTCTGATAATGTGAAAGAGGGACAAGTTAGCAAAAATCAGAATGTCTTCTTGCACACTTGAACAGTGAACAACGACCAGACATGTTTGAGTACGAGTTCCTGTTAACTACTTGATTAGGTTCATTTTGTCTTCTTATTGAATGAATGTTCAATTTCTTGTATTCAAATAAACACAACAAACATACGATGGAGGTGGTTGAGATAAAGAAACAGGCCGAAAACACCATAAATCCAGATGAGGGAGACTGCACATGACAGTCAAACCATGTCAAGGACAAATATCCACTCAACATATCTTAAAACGTTCCAATATAAAAAAAATTGAACATTCATTTACGGTGAACTGGTGTTAACTGGTGAATGCGGGTTTGTGCTGGTGGAATGAAATACCTGGATGTTGGTCGGGTCCTTGTAGGACTCATCCGTGGCAGTCTGCAGTTTCTCGCTGATCCAAGCTTCTATTTCATCCACATCTCGGCTGAACTGCTGCAGGGTCTGGGATTCACCGAGTTTTGAGCGCTTTTCGATCATTTGGGCTTTCAGCCGGCGCCACCTTTCAATCAAGTCAAGTCACATGTCAGGATTTGTGCTGACTTTTAAGACATTTCTAAACATTGACAGAAGATCTAACATGTCCATCACGTGACTCATAGCTTTTCTCTTTTCACGTCTTTGGCTGTTGCACCAAACTGGAACTAGTGGGTGTGTTACAACAGTCATTTTTTATTGCAAATGTTGATACAAATCCAGAGGAGAAGGCAGTCATGGAAATAAAGAAATTGTGTTCATCCATTCATTTTCGACCGCTTATTCTCACCGGGGTCGCTGGAGCCTATCCCAGCTGTCTTCGGGCGAGAGGCGGGGTATACCCTGGACTGGTGGCCAGCCAATCACAGGGCACATATAGACAAACAACCATTCACACTCACATTCATACCTATGGACAATTTGGAGTCGCCAATTAACCTAGCATGTTTTTGGAATGTGGGAGGAAACCATGCATGCACGAGGGAGAACATGCAAACTCCACACAGAGATGGCCGAGGGTGGAACTGAACTCGTGTTAAAGAAATGTGTATGCACAGGAAATAACATAACTGTAAAAATGGCAAAAGAAAATGTTACTAACCTGTCAAGAACCTCATTGCGGCGATTCAAGATCTCAGGTTTGGCATAGTGGTCTGCTCCAATGAGCTGGTTGGCAAAGGATTGCAGTGCAGCAATTTTCTCTTCCTGTGTGTAACGAGATGCTTTCATTTCAAGAAAGAACAGCAGTCATCAGTCAAGGTTTCAAAAAAAGTGCAACTTCTTTTACCTGCACATTTATGGCCTTGTCAAAGTCTTCGTGTTTCTTGATGAGTGCCTCAACACTGTCAAGAGAGTCTCCCTTGTCATCACTTGCAAGGAAGGCTTCACGAGCTGCCATCCAATTCTCAGCCTGCTCACAGTCCCTGCTGAAGAGCTGTTCAAAAGATGCATACGGTACACAGTAGTCAGGAATTACATGCACAACCTCATATTACGCTTTATTTAATGTTTCCTTTACAGCCTATTCATCTCATAGGCTTTAATGTGTACAGTATAAGAGATATCTGCATTGGTTTTTGTGGTTATGTGCTTTTGATGCTGCTTCCGAGAGAGCGCTAACTTTTGAACGTGCTTATATATGATAATCTTTACCTGGAACTCGAGGCACTGGTCCAGCATCATGCGGCGCTGCACCCAGGCTTTTTCCAAGTCGGCTCGCTCGCTGTCTAAAGCCTCCAGTCTCTGCTTGATATCGGGACTTGCATAATGACCTTGGGCTAGCAGCTGCTGCCCAAACTGTTCGAAGGCCTGGAAGGTGCCAACACGAGCATCGATCTCTGTGCGGTGTTCCTGGACACATAAGAGGAGGCAAGAAAAGTTGACATTGTTATACTGATAATGGCTATGTCTTTATGATTATATGTGCTAATTAAGTCAGTATTTTGTTGTTTTTGGTTAAACTCAAACCTTCTGGAACAGATTAATGCCGCTAACCAAGGTTCAACAGTATTATTATTATTTATTATGAATCCCACACCTGGTGTCGTTCAAGAAGGGCTTCAGCTCCAGTCACATCTTTGGCTAACTCCTCTGAGGACACCAATCCTCGGATTCCGTTAATCCAGGACATAAGATCTCTGTGTACAAATGCATGTTAATTATGAATCACAAACATCAACTCCAGACTGACATGGCTTTAAAATAAGGATACGTATGTTTAGTTAAGATAATATACATATAATACTAAAACATGGTTGTTGTCAAATAATGAGCTTTCTTTCTCGAGTGATGCCTTGCTCAAAAGGTCAAAAGGTAGGTCAGGGTACAGGCTCTCACCTGACCAGCTGAAATGTATTTTTCCTCTGGCTCCCTCTCCCCCGGAAGCATGTCCAATGAAATAGTTTTTAATGGTACTTTATGGTACTTGTATTTTTGTATATTATATTGTATATTGTATACTTGTATATTTCTTAGCAACCTTTTAGTGTTAAGTTGTTGTGTGATGATTTTAGCTTTCTTGTGACACAAGACTGAGAGTCAGACTTATATTGAGTAATGACCTCTCACGACTTTCAATGGGTTGACAAGCCCAGAGTTTTTTCATAGCTCATGATTGTCTCCTGTCAAATCAAGAGCTACCTGGTTCTCATTTTGGATTCAAGTAAAAGGAAATATGCTGTGTGAGAAACTTCAAGTCAATCTTTGGGGTTCACACTCACCTGAAGTCCGAGACAAAGCGCTGCAGGTCATGTGAGTTTCCAAGTTTGTCTTTGCGCTGGTCAGCACGTCCTACCAGGCTGCTCCAGGCAGTGTTAAGCTCGGTGCATTTCTCTTGAATGTCATCCACCGCTTCTGGGTGGGACTGGATCAGACGCTGTGCTGTCTCGCCAAGAGAGTTTACCTGCATGTGACAGAGGGCGCCGTGAGACCAGTCTTCTGAAAAGCTCTGACACGAGCAAAAGACACACTGACCTTGTCACCCAAGGCTGCCAGGTCTCTCTCAAAGCCTTCATGCTTTCGCTGCAAAGCCTGAACACTGGCCAAGTCGTGACCATAGTTGTCTGTGTTGAGTGCCTGGTTCTTTTCCTCAATCCACTCTTTAGTTTCATCTGCATCTCTGTGGAAAACAAATGGCATTGCTCATTATTTTGTTAACACCATGATTCCAAGATGGTTTAACCCAGGGGTGTCAAACATACGGCCCGCGGGCCGGAACCGGCCCCCAAGGAGGTTCGATCAGGCCCGCAGGATAATTTGAAAGTGGAAAAAATGCATAAAAGACATGGAATTAATATTTTTAATTCGCTGCAATTCATGGATTATCCGCTAAGGGGCGCACTCTTTCCGTCATAGTAGAAGACAAGCCGCATCACTGAGACAGACTGAAAACAGCAGACGGTATCAATGCGCCATCTGCTGCTTGTTACGACGTTGTTAATACCTTGGTCTCTACCTCTCCGCTACACCCTCATTAGCCAAAATGTCGTTATCCAAACGAAGAAAAGTAGATAAGGAGTGTAGAATTTTCAAAGAAAAATGGACCACGTCCTATTTATTTACAGACATGCACGGATAACCTTTGTGCTTGGTGTGTTTGCAACAAGTTTCGGTATTGAAGGAATATAATATTCGACGCCACTATGAGACTCATCACAGCGAAAAATATGACGGCTTACTGTTTGCATTGAAAGAATACAGCTCTGTGAAGATGAATCCTTACTGTGGTGATTTAAAAAATGTGCACTTTAATGTTAGTCAGCAGCTTCAAAACAAAAGTTGTGTGATGGAATTCTACTGTTCATACAACTCCATAAATTTTCAGTATATATTGTATGTATGTTTCATGTATGAAGTTTACAGATTTACAGGACAGGCGAACACTTTCTTCATTACACATTTAAAATCACTCTCCTTAGTTTGTAAGGTGTACGCAGGGATTACATTTAGATTTTATATGCGTATGTGTAAGTGGTTTAAAAATCCCTTTCTTTAAAAGTCTCATTTAATCTTAAAGTGCATTACTATATTTTTCAGTACCAATTAAAGTTTTGTGCCTTTGTACAATCAGTGGGATCAGTTGCAATGCATATTTGTGAATGATAAAAGTAAATTGCACATTTGTCTAAGGAAATATGAGTATAAACATATTCATGTTTCATGAAATGTTTTGTAAAAGGATAGTTCATTAAATTTCAATATTTTCCTAATGTTCTTGTGCTTCTTTACACCAAAACAAAGGAAAGACATGATATTTTGGTTATTTATAGCAGAGTATGGTATAATTTTAATGGTCCGGCCCACTTGACATCTCCCTAGGCCGTATGTGGCCCACGATGCGAAATGAGTTTGAGACCCCTGGTTTAACCCAAAGGTCCCTCTATAGTCCCCATCCACTGGTCTGGCAGGCACTTTATAGCACATTATTGAGTGCTAATGTGCATATGTGTTTGGAGGGTCAACATTTATTTTGTGTTTATAATGTGTCTTCATTTTACACTATACACAAGAGAAATTAAATCCCTAGCTGCGAGACATAATCCCATGTCCTAGGTCAGGGGTGGGAAAATATTTTGACTCGTAGGCCGCATTGAGATTGAGACAAACAATTTTTTTTTACTAAATAAGACATCCGACTTGCAAGTCATGTTTCCAGTTTGCATGTTAAAATTTGAAATACTTAGAAAGCAACTGGTGGGCCGGATTCAAACTCTTGGTGGGCCGCATGTGGCCCCTGGGCCGTAGTCTGGGGCCTGTACTGGAACACCTCATAAGGGGGCCTTCAGGAGGCATTTTGACTAAATGCCCGAGTTCTACCCTGAGCTCACCCCGGATGACTGAGCTGGTTGGGTGAGTCCAGCCACCCTACAGAGGAAAGTCATTTTGGCTGCTTGTAGCCAGGCATATATTGTATATGGATCCTGAGTATCTCATGGGTTTCTTATGAAACAATAATACCCAGTACAATGGGTGAAAATCCTATTTTTGTCAGTATTCTCCTCTCTTTTCACTCAATACCTCCCGACTTATTCTCCTATTTCTGCGTGTGTCACTATTAGAGATCTACACCTATATAGATAGGTGTAGATTCTTGGACAATACTGATTTGTCATTTTCTGTGTAAATGATTCTTACCTATGGAACCGCTGTACTTCATGGGCACTACCCAACACGTTGCTCCTCTCTTCAGCCAGTTGCTGCAGCGATTTCCAGCGGTTGTTCAGTTCCTGTGTCATCAAATGTTGTGCTTGTCAGTACAGTAGTAAAAAGTAAAAGAAATAAATACCACTTAAACCAATTAAAAAGGTGCTGTCCTTCGGCTCCAAACATTTTTCAAACCAAATAATATGAGAGCAGCGTCACCAGCTATTGGTAACAACCAATCATGGTTTAAAAGAACAGATTGATTCAACTTTGTAAAAATGTACCTTGAACCGGATAATATGATTGGCATTCATGGCTTTAACTCATGGCTGTGTTGGGTATGCGTACATGTTGGTAGGGTGTGCACATACACAAAAGTGACCCACAATCTGGAGTCATTGTGTGGCTATACCAGGGGTGTCTAGGGGGGTGTTTGCAGCACACGGCTATTTTTTTATTGGTCCATGGCACATATTAAATACATAATTTAACAAGAAAAACAAATTTTACAAGGAAAAAAACGTTAAGAGAAAAAAAGTTTCAGAGAACAAAGTCAGAATTTTTGGAAAATTAAGTTGCCGAAATCTTTCAACAATAAAGTCAGATGCTATAGGAATAAAGTTATAATTAGGAGAAGAAAATTTACCAAGAGAAAATTGAAATAGCTAAAAAACAAAGAAAAAAAGAAAAACTACAGCTGTAGTTTTAATAATAATAATACATTTTATTTATAGGTGCCTTTCAGGACACTGAAGGTCACCGTACAGAGTCGTTAAAATAAATAAAACACAGTTAAAACGACACACATACATACGTATATAAAACACACAGGTACATAAAATGGTAGAATTTGAATTACGGGATAGAGTAAACCTGTCTGAATAAATACGTTTTAAGCTGGGATTTGAAGATGGTAACAGAGTCTGAAGTTTTTATGTGTTCTGGGAGGGCATTCCAGAGGTTGAGTGACTGAAAGCTCTGAACCCCATGGTGGTCAAGCGGGCAGAAGGGAAAACGAGTCGGATGTGGGCGGGAGTGTTTCGGTGGAGGAGGTTGGTGAGGTACTGAGGGGCGAGGTGGTTTATGGCCTTGAAGGTGAGGAGCAGAATTTTACAAGTGATGCGGAATTTAATAGGAAGTCAGTGGAGTTGTTGCAGGACATGGAGGGGGTTTTGGTGATGATACAGGCAGCAGAGTTTTGAACCAGTTGCAGTTTATGAATGGATTTGTCCGGTAAACCAAATAACAGGGAGTTGCAGTAGTCAAGGCGTGATGTGACCAGGCTATGGACCAGAATTGCAGTATTGTTTGGTGAAAGGGATGGGCGAAGACGGGAGATGTTGCACAGGTGGAAATATGCTATACGGGTGATATTGTTAATATGATTTTTGAGTGAGAGAGTTCTGTCAAGGATAACACCCAAACTCTTGCTCTGGGGGGTGGGGGAAACTAGGGAATTGTCAATTTGAATGGAGAAGTTTACTTTAGATAGGGTGGATTTAATGCCAATGAGAAGAACTTCAGTTTTATTACTGTTGAGTTTGAGGAAATTGATGGAGAACCAGGTTCTGATTTCCTGTAGGCAGTCAAGAGAGATACGTGGGTGAAATTGCGTTTGGTAGAGAGGTAGAGCTGGGTGTCATTCACATAGCATTGGAAATGAACATTGTACTTGTGAAATATCTAACCAACGGGGATGAGATAAATGATAAATAGAAGGGGTCCAAGAACAGAGCTTTGGGGAACACCAGGGGAGAGGGGGGATGGGTGGGATGCAAATGTTTTTAATTGAATAAAATGAGTACGTCCAGAAAGATTTTTATGAAAATAAAGTCAAAATAATAAGAGAAAAAAGTTTTACAAGAATAAATTTGAAAAATAAAATTCCTTTTAATATTAAACGAAAAATAAAGTAGTCATTTTAGGAAAATTAGATTGGAGAAAAAGTTGTAATATGATGGAAATAAGTGAAAATATGGGAATAAAGTCATAATATTGCGAAAAGAAAGAGTATTATTAAAAAACAGTTGTAATATTTGGAAAAATAAATTTACAAATAAAAATAGGGAAATAAAAGACCAAAGTTGATACTACTAATTGGCTTTTTAACCGATATGACAAAGCTGAGATGTGTTTTTTTTTCTTGAAATATGCTGTATACTGTATGAGTTCTTGGCATACATACAGTATGTGTTGCTTTACAAATGATCACAGTGACCCTTGCAGCCATTCATTTTTTAGTATGTTGCTGAAAAAGCTTTGAAAACCCATGGGAGGTGCATTCAATGACAGAATTAATGTGCATGTGCGTGTGTGTGTGTGTGGTGGCGGTGTGGGGCGTGGAACAGAATATACACATCCCAAAGTTCGTAGTTGCTATTCCCTCTAATCCACACGATACAAAAAAAATATTGACAGCGTTTCAAGTAACAGTTATTCCGTAGTGGTTAAGTCACTTTGTTGCAGCACAAACTATTTAAAACATCTCAAATGAGGTGTCTTACCTTGATTGTGTTGAAGTTAGCGGTTGTTTGAACGGCCAGACGTATGTTCTATGAGTGGGAAAAAAAAGAGGGCAGAGAGAGGGAAGGTCATCATCATCATCATCATCATCATCATCTAAAGCTGGGCAACAACGGCTCAAAATAAGAGATTGGACTGTATTTAAACACATCAAATATTGACTAGTTTGTTACAAGCAATAATAGCCTTCAGCGGCATGCTCTTGGTTTAGTTAAGGCCAGTTAACAGAGTTAACAGTCTACAGGCTACTTACTAACTCAACTCAAGTAACACTAATTATAGCTACATCATGTTTTTCAATCATCTTGTTTTGTTACTTGCACTTTAGTGTTCCCTTTGAAACTAGTTTTACACTTACGTTTACATCACTTACTCACCGAAATTGATTTACTTTTAACATTTTTGTCATGTGAAAGGACATGTACATTTCCGGTGTGAAGCCGGAAGTTTATAAGAGACCAATTAATTTCTGTCAACATTTCCAACACTTTTACTTTGTTCGTGAAGTCATTTTGTTATGTCACTGTTTTTATCAATGTGCATTTCTTTAGTTAGCTCCTTTATTATCAGGGAAAAGGGCGTTGACCAAAACTGACAAAAATTGTTGTTTAAAATTATGTAAAACATTCTACTTTGTCAAAAAATGTATGACAATATTGTCTGCTTATTTATATGGCATCAACTAATGTATAAAAATATACAGTACCCCCCCGTACTGGATGTCATCATCTGTATTTTGTATTTCCAGCATTTTGTTCATGTTCTGGTGTAACAAGCATATTGGCTTTGTTTGGCTTGAAGTAAGCGATGAAAAGAAATGTTATAACAATGAGCTCTCTCAAGACACATTTACACTGCATCTGTGATCGGTATTGGTATTGGCCGATGTCACTCATGGATTATCAGTGATTGATATCGGCAGCATAAAATCCTGATGTGAACACCCCTAATATTTTCAAATATTATGCCCATCTTTGAGGTGTGGTGGAAATGGAATCAGACCGAGCAGGAATTCTTTGACCCAGCAAAAAAAGTTGGTGGGATTTTGTCAAAAGCATGTTTGGGAAAAAAAGTCAAGCATTATCATTACTATTCCAGCACTACGCATGTTATGGATATGCATGTTGGTAAATGCCAGTCCTTGTCTGAGATACAAATAACCAAAACATGACATGGCACAGGTACAAATGCTAGATGGAAGTTTGCAGTCATTACTTTTTCTATTTACACACCAAATTGTCTTTCACAGGCATGTTTCCGTGTATTCCATGTAACTACTATTCATATTTACCTTCCATGGAGATGCAGTTTTGGAATCAGCTTCATCCTGTTGAAGAAATAGGATGAAGTCATGGTTGCCGAATGCATTGCTTTGTCTGACATAGCAAGCACAATGCCATGTAGCTTACCATCCTGCCGGGCGCCGCACCCAATGCTTCTTGTTGCTGCAAATGGAAGTAGAAAAAAGTCATGGTCAAGTTGAATAGGAGCATGGAGAGAGGTAAGTCAATCTTACCTGAGCTTGAACCATGGGCGCCTCCTCAGCCATGAGGCCTTCCGACTCCAGCTCAGATGCCACTCTGTTGATGTCCCTCAGGCGTGACTCGTTGGCCTTAAGGTCCTGTAAAGCAATAAAACAAAAACAGCACGTTTTGTCTTTTGCAAAGTGGTCATGGTTCGCTTTTAGAAAACAATCTGTTCAATTCCCAAACAAAAAAGGTGCAGTTCAGACCCCAGCTAGTATCTTTATTGCTGGGGTTCCCAAACTTTACCAACTCAGGGCCCACTTGAAAATCTAAAAAATGTCCGTGGCCCACCTTTGTCCTCGTCTCGGAGCACTTTATTTTTATAATTACTATAATTAATTCTCATACTTCTCATAGAGACTTGACGTTCTCTTGGTAGGTGCTAGCATGGTAGCCGTTAGCATGTTAGCACTTAAGCTAATTTACTCATGTCTACAGGCAAATACACACATGGCATTATGCAGGGAGGTTCTTGGACCTGACCCTTATCCACTGTCCTAAGAACTTAAAATACAACCACTGTATTACATTCAGCAGGCCTTTGCACATTTGTGATTCAGTAAATTCTAAGCAAATTCATATATTTTGGGTCCAAAACAAATGTATTCTATTACCTCTGAATAAGTCACTACAATTTATAAATACGTGCTTATAGAGGTAAAATGTATAGCATACATCTACCACAACTTTTACATATTTAACTCATTATGATTCACCGACAATGTTTTATCACACTTTATACAGCAGTCTTGAATGCACAATAATTGCTGTGAGATGCCGTATGCCAGGGGGAGGGGTGGGGTTTATAACAAAAAAGGCAAAAGAGCCCAATAAGGTGGCTGAACAGCCGCGGGTTGCCCACAACCGCCCGAGCCCTTGACCCCGATTCCATCACTTTGTGGATCCTCTTACATTATAATCCATTAGCGACACAATTTCTACTTCAAATTTGTTTAAGTGGGGGGGTTGGAGACAAATCTAATCTGGTAATTACACAAGTCACTTTTATTGCAAATCATCCCAACATGGAGGACGAAATCAACGTCAAGCAGCAGGAGTGTTTGGAGAAGAGGATTCGAGTCGTGTGTCCAAAATAAAAATTTTTCTAGGTGTACCAATTCTTTGTAGATTTTCGCCCATTCGCTGGTAAGCGTGAAACAACTCCAATGAAAGACAGGGATCTCATATGTGATTCATTGTTAGGGATGACTTACCTTCTGGAAATCGTCAAACTTCTTCTGTAGGACCTCCACTTGCTCCAGGTCTGAGCCCACCTCTTCATTGGTGAGGGCGTTTTCCTTCTCATTGATCCACTGCTGAAGCTCGTTGGCTTCCCGGAACAACATAAACTTCTTACAGCTCTTCTCCAACATGTCCTTGCGTTTCTCCCCAAGATCTAAAAGCGTTCCATACCTACAAGGACACAATTATGCCGTATAAAAGAAGGAAATGCTGCACAATAAAACTCTTGACATGCGATGCGCTACTCCCATAATGAACATGACTTCAACATAAATCCGTCATGAAAATGTGATGAATACATATTGGCTATGTCAGCATTTCTAGCACAAAAGACATTGCACACTCAACTTTTTCCGTACTTTTGATACATCATCTGATCAATCATGACTAATAATGATGTGCGATGCTTCACTTGGATCTCAGAGAAGCAGAGTGTAACCTAGGAGATGTAGACATGTCCCCCAACACGTGAAAATGTGCCAAGAAGATTACATTACATTAGATTAAGGTTCCAGTAGCAGCAACGCCCATTGACATGAATGAGCCAGTATGCCAAATGTATTCAAAGGTTATTATTATCGTCACATTTGTGGATGATTTGGTCTCAAAACATCGTCCATTTGGTGAAGGCTAGTTTTATACCATGCACTGTCATTAAGCATGGTTTAAGCATATGTGCAATATGTGACCGAAAATGGTCCGCAAGTCCTGCTTCCGTTTAGTGTACAATATAGTGAGTGCATCATGCATTGTTCCTGCATGGGTATGCATTGTCACCACCACTTCCCGCATGTGTGCCGTTATTTGGGCCTGTTTTGTCTTGTGTGACACCACGCATCACCCCTAGCGTCATTCATTCCTCTATTTGCAAGGGACCTACAAGACATAGAAGCTCTCATTGCACAAAAGAAAAGGTGACTAGAATGCAGAAGGAAGGCATAACCCGAACTAACTCGCATGTGGATTTCCTGATCCAATATACCAGTACATAAAAAAATGTGCACCACAAACTAGAAGTGTCCTGTCCAAACTTAAAATAATATCTACAGGTCTTTCGATAGGTCCAGGTCCGTATGCTCCCCTGGAACGAGCCCACAAACGTGAGGTTAGGTCTCAGCAGCTTTACCCATACATTCATTTATGAAGGAGTCACCGCCCTCTGACCACTTTCAGAAAGTTACATTTGCACTAGAGCAGTGATTCCCAAAGTGGGGGCCTCGGTGGTACTGCAGGTGGGCCATGAGAGGTCATTAAAAATTATTAATTTTTGCAAATATTTTTAAAATCATTTTCATTGTAAAATATTTATTGCACGATAAAAAAAATATTTATAGGCCCAAGTAATAACCTAGTGAGTGTTATTGACCTGTCACAATATTTTAGGAACCTTATACAGCTTATGATTGGAACGTAGCTCTCTGGTCATCATGCCAGTCTTGAATGCAGTTATGAAAAGTATGAGAATTAATTCTGTCTTGTGTGTACACCACAGATTAAAAGTTTGGGCTTCCTTTATCATCCTGCTTTCATTTCAATCCTGAATCCTGAACCTCGGGCCCTCTGTGCCACGCCACCAAGCAATGCCGTGCGTATCTTACATAAGGAATTTAGCAATAAAGCTGACATGCTGAAATGCAAACAGTTAGCATGGTAGCAGCTAACAAGAAAGTACCGAGTCTCAAAAGTGTTGAGGCAGTCCCATAGCGTCCATACATCATGCCATGTATGTATTTTCCTTTAGACATGAGCAAATTAGTTAAAATGCTAACATGCTAAGAGTAGCGTGGTCACCAGGCACCAGGTCCCAAAAGTGTTCAGGCAGTCCCGTAGTGTCCTGACATAATGCCATGTATGTATTTGGCTTTATACATGAGTAAATTAGCTAAGATGCCAACATCCTAAGAGTTAGCATGGTAGCATCTAGCAAGAAAGCACCAAATCCATAAAGTTTTAAGGCAGTCCCATAGTGTCCCTCCATCATGCCATGTGTATATTTGCCTTTAGACATGATTAAATTAGCTAAAATGCTAACATGCTAACAGTCATCATGCTAGTACCTAGCAAGAGAGCCTCAAGTTATGCTTTCATTTCAATCCTGAATCTTAACAATATAATAATAAAGTTAATTTAAGTGTTGTGAGGACGCAGCATTTCGTCTATGTACAGTTTATAGGACAAAGGTGGGCCGTGGACATTTTTTAAACTTTCAAGTGGGCCCTGAGTTGGTAAAGTTTGGGAACCCCTGCGCTAGAAGCGAGCTAAAACGTTTGGGGCCCCAGTGGTTTGTACAATCTCCAAATAAAGTGTCTTTGCTCTTTGCCAACGAATGCATTGATACTTTGCTCAGTAATTGAATGTTGACATGGCACACACACACACACACGGAAAAGAACAAATAATTACTTGAGAGTGGGGTGTACAGGAGTTAGGGATGGGCAAACTTAACGCAGTGGATTTTGGAGTTTCATCAAAGTAAAGTTTGTTTTCATTGAATAAATATTGTATGTAATACAGTACACGTAAAGTACTGTGGAAGTACTTTTAGGCCAGAATTTGTATTTTCTGACTTTGTAGAATTTGTAGTTTCTTTCACCATTCTGTCCGGATTCTGCATTTCTTCTTTTGATTAAACAAGGAATTGTGTTTGTTTTGTGATAAAATTGTTTTTTTTTGTTGTTGTAGGAAACACTATTTGAATCCTTTTGAAAGCTATGCAAAAAGTCAACAAAGAAGATAAGCATGGATTAATTTGGTGGAATGCCCATCCCGAACTAGCATGGTAGAAATGTGGTAAGAAAGAACACAGGGCATGGAAGTAGACACTAGTTCCTACTCACAGCTCTTCAACCTGCTTCATGCGCATAGACACGCTGCAGGCCTCTTTGGTGACAAGCCTTACCAATAGCAAGGCAAGATTACATTGTTAGATGCAGAAAAAGGACAAAAGAGGAGACAGACATGTTTTAAGTTAAAAAAAAAGTAACAGCAGAAAAGAAAGTGCTTAAGGGGGAGGAAAAAAAGAAGTACTGTTAAATGTTGGTCTTACTGATTCTCAATTTGGTCTTGGCGAAGTCCAATGCTTCCATGTTCATCCAGAAGGTTTTCCCTGGAAGAGGACTGATTGGGATCCAGCTTCTTCACATACGCAGCAGGAACAAATCCTTGGCGGTCATTCACCTCGACTTTCCACCAGTCCTTAAGCACAGAAAATATTTGCTTCAATAAACAGTTAAAAAAGGAAGACTGAGCTGTCATAGCGTCCACCATAATAAATCAGTATTGATACAACAACATTGATATGGCGGTATTAATAGCGACAGGGTGATACATCCAAAGTGTATGAAGGAGAGATATCGCAGGAGAGATACCTTCGGCTGTAAGACGCTATAATAAATACTGCTCCAAAAATTCTGTGCAGTAACTGTGCAATTAACCATGCAATAAACGGTACGCCTGTGACATGGTCAACACGTATAGAACTGTATCTAATTTCTGATTTGTGTTACCCTGTTTTCGTACCACACTACTGTGTGCTACTGTAAACCTAAAACTTTCCCTTGTGGGAATAATAAAGGCATATCTTATCTTTATGGAAAAGTGGGATTTTGCATTTATTTGCATTTTGCTTTGCTTTTTTAATGAAGAAAATATGTATTTTGTGTTTTGGCTTGAGTTGGTGGATTACCGTGATATTTTTGCCCCAAGTTATCATACCGTCAGGTTCTCGTACCGGCCCGTGCCTCCACTGACACATTAGCTCCGTCAAATCGGAATCGGCTGCACTCATGCAGCAACACCACTTGCATAAAATATTGCTACTACTCATTTTCTACCGCTTATCCTCACGAGGGTCGCGGGGGTGCTGGAGCCTATCCCAGCTGTCCTCAGGTGAGACTGGACTGGTGGCCAGCCAATCACAGGGCACATATAACAACCATGCACACTCACATTCATACCTATGGACAATTTGGAGTGGCCAATTAACCTAGCATGTTTTTGGAATATGGGAGGAAACCGGAGTACCCGGAGAAAACCCACGCATGCCAACTCCAGAGACGGCCGAGGGTGGGCTTGAACTCTGGTCTCCTAACTGTGAGGTCTGTGCGCTAACCATTCGACCGCCGTGCAGCCCGTACGAAGATTTAATTTTATTTGTATTTTTGACTTAGAAAATTGTCACATCACCAAGTATGACTTGTATGACCACGATTTGTGTTGCATGAATGCTAACAGTTGTACATGCAGTGTAATTAGGCACCTTCCGCCATCTAGAGGAAGAACATGTTCTGTTAGTGACTAGCATAGACAAACAAAGATATATTATTTCTAGTCATGTATAACAATTTTGAGACTAATTATCACCTGACAGCTCTATATCGGTATTGGTAATGAAGTGCCGGACAATATCGGATGAGTACGAAAGCAAATAGCGAGCATCTCTAGCTCTCTGTTAAATGTCATTGTGTGATGCACCGATTTCATCTTTACCTTGTTGGTGCTGTTTAGAAGGGTGAGAATGTCTCCCTTCTTCATGGTAACTTCACGGGGGCTCTTTTCCTGGTAATCATACAGGGCCAGGACAAGCTCCTTCCCAGTCTCATCATCGGTTGGTGCAACTTGTTGCTGTTCATTCAAAAGGGTACACAAGAATAAAGGATGTTTATCTTTAGATTTTAGAACTTCAACTGGGATGTCAGGAGAGGAGAGGAGGGTAAAAAGACTTGGCAGCTATGGATTTGCTTCAAAAAAACTTTCTGTGCAAATGAGAGAGTGTAATGTAGCTTTTTTGTTTACCCTGCAAGTGATAGCCTGTTCATTCAGAGCCTTGATGCTACTTCCGTAGGCAGTTAGGTCAGACATCAGCGCCTCATGTTTCTTCAGTAGAGCCTGGAAATACAAGACATAATAATAATAATATTAATAATAATAATAACAGCTTTTTCACCAAACTAATATGACATAATTTGCAACTTTATTCTTTTCGTTAATATTATTGCAAAAATGATTGCGGAAATTGCGAAAATGACATTTTTCTCATATTATTATGAAATAATGCTGTTTCATAACACTGATTTTGACTTTATTCTCATAATATAACATTTTTCCCCAAACATTTTCCAAAAATTGGAACTTTGTTACCAATATTACGGAAATTATAGTATTATGCCGTTATGCTTGGAACATTTGTCATAATGTTCCATTTTATATATTAATATTACAACTCTATTGTAATATTTCTACTTTATTCTAGTAAACTGACTGTTCTTTTGTCTTTTTTTTCCCTTCTAGTTTTTGTTTAAGTACATTTTCAAAATGCGTTGAGAAAAAAAGAGGGAAAAAAATATGAGAAAAAGTCACAGGCCGTAAATGGCAACATTGTCAACACTTGGTCCCCATAATATTTGGACTTTATTGTCAACTATATCACAACTTTTCCCCAACCTAGTCATCCAAAAAATTGTCATCCAAACTTTGTTTCTTTTGTCACTAATATTGCCAAAAAACAATTAAAAAATGATGACGTTATATGCTTGTTTTTTCATATATGTTTTTTAATATAAGGACTATGCTAATATTTCTACTTTACACTAGTAAATTAATAAATTTCCGCTCTTTTTGACATTTTTCTCAAAAGTCACCATTCATATCAGATCAGATCTGAGGCCAAAAAGGTAAAAAAAAATGTAATCAGGATCAAATGCCAATAAAATCAGCTTGTGATCAGATGCCGAATACAGATCAGGACCTCCCTAATGATAAACTTGAATACTAACAATGTTTTTCCCCTTCTGAAACTGTGTCCACATACCTCAGCAGAGTCTTCATCTTTACCGTAGTCTGTGCTCCCCACAATGGGTTCCTTCTCCCTCATCCAAGACTCGGCCTCATTGGCGTCAGCAAAGTATTGCTGGGCCTGCAGTGAGTCTTCAAGGTCCTGTCGTCTCTGGACGGCCTTGGCCTTCAGAACGTCCCAGCGTCCATGAAGCTCAGACAGTTTGGCTTTCACATCCGCACCGGCAAAGTGTCCTGAAGATGGGCGTGCATAGATATTAGCTCCCATACATTGGACAGGAAAACAAATGCAAAAAATGAATACCTTCATCCACCATGGCCTCTCCTTTCAAGGAGACTGCCTTTATACGAGGCTCATGACCCGTGATCTCAGCCTGGAGGGCCTGGTGCTTCTTCAGCAGATTCTGGACACCAATTAGATCTTTGCCTAAAGAAACGATGATTAATCAATTATCCAAGTAATTGACAACTATTTTGGTATTCAAGTCATCCTTTTTTTATTTAAAAATGTAAATATCTTCTGATTGGCCGCGGAAATGAGATTTATAAACCCTTTGCAGTTTTGAAAACAGACCTATTATCTTTAAGCAAAACAAGATGTTTACACACATCAGCTTTTCCTTTGGGAAACAGTGGTCGACCTTTCCTTTTTTTGTGTGTGTGTCCCGTCCAGCCATTGGGGCAGATAGTATTGATCTAAATGCCCTTACATGCTAAACAGATTTGCTCTGTGTCGGGAAAGGTGTAAGTTACAACTTCGCTGTACTATGAAATTTTATTTGCTGTTATTTGATGTTTTTGTTATGCATATTTGGAGCGGCCGGACCGGAGCAAGAAGAAACACAGACAAGAAGAAGAAGAGAAACTGGGGTGGGGGTGGGAGGAGAGACAGTAGAGAGAGAGAGACAAACAGGACCGCATCAGTTAAATGTCAATGATGGGTAAAGGTCACAATAGAGATGATATCACTGAAATGAAACAGTCCAACTTACCAGTGGCAATAGTAACAATGAAGACATGAACTGTGATAGTAAACAGAATTACAGCCATACAGTTGCAGTAATTAAAATCTCACAGTAATTAAAATCTCACTGCTTGACATTATTACTGTAATAATAGCATACCAATAGCATAAAGACATCAAGGATAAGACGGTAGATTGTGTAGAGAGGCACCCATGTGCTGTGAGTGCGCATATGGAGGTGTGTACTTCTGTTGGTGTGCATATTCATATATGTGTGCGTAAGTGTGCTCATATGCGTGAATGCGTGTGTGTGAATGTGTAATTGTCACTGAGAATGACAAAAGGAGAGGGACTGCCTTCTACCACCCAGTACACCCCGCCCCGCGCAGCCAGGTCAAGCTCTCACCGCCAGAGATCCACTGGCCCCGTGGGTGCAAAGCCAGGACCGACTCACCAAAACCCGCCCCCGAAGCATTCCCCCGAAGAGACCAGCAAGTGGCCATGGAGGAGCAATCCCAACCATCAACCAGCAGGCCGGAGGAGAGCCACACCCCGGAGATCGGCGGGAGACCATACCCCACTAGGGCAGAAGGGCATCGAGGGCCACACACCTGCGGGCACAAGGGCGCCCCCGCCAACCGGAAGGGAGCCTGCACACGGCCGGAGGCGCCGCCCCTCTGCCCCCCCTCCACCCCCCAGCAAGCGGAACCCATCCCCAGATCCGGACAGCCCCCCACCAACCCTCACCAGAACCTCCAGGGGGTCAGCCCAGCAAGAAGGGACAGAGATTCCCGGCACCCACCCGCCCCCCGGGAAGAATTAAGGCATATTTGCTTCCAGAACTCAGGGTCACAGCTTGTATATAAATCTAGGTTCCATTTGGAGACTGGAATCCGACGGTGTTGTCACACTTTGAAAAAAGAATGTACAGCTTGGATAATGTTTGGGGAGCGGATACGTTTAAGAATTGATCAATGGTGGGAATGGTGGTCGACATTTCTACTGGAGTTGAACAATAAAGATATGCAAGTTGCATACAAGACGACAAATGGCACAGATTTATAAATTTTGATGATTATGGTCAATGTTTTTACCTCTGTTTGTAGAGGCAGCAATGGGCTCTTTCTCACGTATCCAAGTCTCCTCATCTTCTACATCTCGGAAAAGCTGTTGTAGCCGAAGAGAGTCAGCCAGCTTCTGCTTGCGTGCAGCCATGGGCTCACGAAGGGCTTCGTAACGAACGACTAAAGCATCCTGCTTCTTCTGGATGTTATCGGCATCAAAGTGTCCAGCCTCTTGGAACTGTCGAGCCTGGATTATAATTCCATCAATCCGATCCTGATAAAGTCAAAGTATATATACAATTAATTTTGGAAACAAATATCCAAGTAGTTACTTCATGACAAGTCATGATGGTATGTGCATACCTGGTGGGCAGTTATATCAGCCTCAAGGAGTGCATGCTTTTTTTGAAGGTTCTGAACGCTGGTTAGGTCTTTGCCATAGTCGTCTGAGGTCAAGTGACCCTCGACCTCATAGAGCCACAACTCGATGTCCTCCACATTCCTGTTAAATTGCTGCTGTTGGTTGGCCTCACGGAGCTTGATGCCTGGGACAAACCAGGGAAAGCGCATCAAGTATGTTCACACTGTAGGTATTATACTGCTGCTGAGTATCTCCCCCATTCCATAGTTTGATTCCACATACTGAAATGCTATGGCTTTTTAACGTTGTCTTAGCATATTAGTGTTTCAAATTTAGTTCTTCCCTGAGATCATATTGGATGACATTTTTCGTTAATAGGTTATTTTTAGCCATATGCATTATTTTAGCTGTTTGAAGATGAACTATATCAGCAAGTTTAAGTATTTGTGATTTTAGAAATAAGGAGTTAGTGTGTTTTCTGTAGGCGGCATTATGAATTATCCTTATTGATCTTTTTTGCAGTACATTTAACGAGTGAAAATTGCTTTTATACTTAAGAATATTTGGAATGTACTAAGAATGCACTCAGAATTTTTTTGAATGCACTCCAAATATTCCGATGAAATTCTCATTCCGCCCCCAGTGTGACTTGGGTTAAGGCAATTAAAGGATGTGTTTCCAGCCCTACCTTTCAGCTCAGTGGCTTCCAGCAGTTTCTTCCACTGGGAGCTGACCTCTTCCATGCGACAGGCCACCTCATTGGAGGCGTAATGTTTCCCATCAAGCAACTCTTGTCCGGACTTTTGTAGCGCATCAATGCGGCTCTGGTTGGCTGACAGCTCTGCTTCAAAGGCCTGGTGTTTCTGCACCTTGCCTTGCAAGTTGGAAGGGTCCTGTAGTCAAATCATAAAGTCAGGGGTCGCATGCCACAACCTTCATCCATACCATTTCACTGCCCCTCAGTGAAATCCTTGTACTCCACTTTCATCTCATCAGTCCATCACCTTATAAGCTTCATCACTGGCAGTCTTCATCTTCTCATTGATCCAGCTCTTGAGCTCATCAGAATCCCTGAAGAACTGCTGAAGGTGGAAAGAATCCTCCAAGGCCGAGCGACGAGACTGAGCGCGCTCATGTAGGGCATTGCGACGACTGAGAAGCTAAAAATATGTGAGAAATCAAGTCATCTGTGAAGTGGTCTTAACCAGCCATTAGATGAGGAAGATGGGACCTACAGCATCTCTGCGGGTAGCCACATCCTCTTTGGCGTAATGGTTGTTCTGGATGAGCTTAGTTGCAAATTCATCTAAAGCCTGAGGATGTACAAAGAGGTCAAAGTTGTATCCTGCAACGTCTGAGGTCACGACAAACTTTGAACTTTGAACAGTGAAAGATATTGGAAAATAATTTACCGTGATCTTCTCTTCCTGGGCGCTGAGAGACTTCTCAAAGTCTTCATGCTTCTTCAGCAGCGCCTCCACACTATCCAGGGAATCGCCAAGATCTTCATTCAGAAGGAAAGCCTGAACGATGATGAAACACCATCAGTCATACATTAACACTGCAGTCCTCTATACCTAAATGTGATTTATATCAAAGACTGGGACGACCACCCGTGTGCTCCCACAGAAAGAAAGACTAAACATGCTCATCATCAGCTACCTCTTGTTTGCTCATCCAGTTGTCCACTTGCTCGGTGTCCCTGTAGAAGAGCTGGAGGTCCATACACTGCTCATACTGCTGCCTGCGAAGCTCCCACAACTCCAACAAAGACTCCTTCTCTTCAGTCAGGACACCCAGCTGTACACATCAAATACGTTTATTTACTCGGTGGGACGTAAGCGCAAACAGTTACGACTGTGAACGCAGAGTGTTCAACAATTCCAAGTTCAACCCCAATTGTCTTCAAAATTTGCCTTTCAGTAAAAACGTATGTACCGACTTTTACCTTTTCCTTGACTTCCTCGGAAGCATAATGTCCTGTGTTGAGCAAATCGCGGCCGGCCTCGTCAGTGGCCCTGAAGCTGTCCTCGTGGGCATCGATCTCTCCCTGTGTGACATCATTACACCATCGCTCATTCATTGTCTCAGGTTGCACACGACTGCAGATGTTGCACAAGGGGAATGTACTTTATGCTCCTGATGTCGGTCTAGCAGAGCCTCGGCGCCTGCGACATCATTAGCGAGTTCATCTGCGTTAATGAGGGCCTTCATCTCCGTCACCCAGCTTGTAAGATCCCTGAAGTCTGCAGTGAAACGCTGAAGCCTAAACATTGAGAGAAGAAACCCTTAACTTCTAAACTACGGTCCGGGGGTCACATCCGGCCTGCCAAGTGTTTGAATACGGCCTGCCCATTCTTTCCAAAGTATTTCATTTAAACTCAACACACAACCTGGCATCATGGCTTGTGCCAACCCTTTGATGGTTAAAGTATGGTATCGCTGGCAGTGCGTCGAGATGTGTATCAAATGGTCTCAGTGCTGAGATCACACCCCTACTATTCAGCATGTTATTCATTCATTCATTCATTTTCAACCACTTGTTCCTCACGAGGGTCGCGGGGGGTGCTGGAGCCTGAATCTTATAGTAAAGAAAATACGGTAATACAGACATAATTTTTCATCTGTTCTTTTAAAAATATGATTGATAACATGCACGAGTTGGTGGTGGTGTTCTTATATATTTTTATATTTTAAATGTTTAAAAAAGCTCCCTGGCCTAAATATGCAAATTGTACGATGACTTGATCGACCCCCATCCCCGCAACCCAAGCCCACAGATAAGATTGCAGTCCTGTGGGTAACACTGTACCGGTAAGCATCATTAAGGCGTCCATGGCGCTCATCGGCCAGACTGTGAATCCGCTCCCAGTTGGTCACAAGTTCATCTTTCTTGAGGTGGATCTGGGAGGCATTTTGGGGATGTGTTTGCTGCAAATGCTCTGCATCACCACCAAGTGTGTTGACCTGATGAAGAAATAGAAATGAAGTAACTCATACATCTCTGACCTAATCTCAAATCTCAAAAAATACACATGGAAATTCTTGCCTTGTCTTTCAGAGCATCCAAATCTCTCTCCAGACCCTCATGCTTACGGAGGAGAGCCTGTACACTGGCCAGATCACGTCCAAAGTCATCAGAAGCCATCAGCTGCTCCTTCTCCTTAATCCAACTGATTGTCTCGTCAACATCCCTGGTGGTAAAATACAACAGACGGGTTGATAATGACACCAATCGTGCTTTCAGAATAACCAAAGATTGAAGAACACTATTGTTTACCTGTTGAAACGCTGTACCTCAGCAGCTCCAAACAGCTTCCCTTGTCTCTGCTGAGCCAGGCCCTTCAGGCGCTGCCAGGCAGCATTTACCTCATCCTGCTTGGAAACGATGAGTTCCACCTCAGGATGCTCCTCTTGTTTCAGCTTGGCCGCCAGCTGGTTCACTTCATTCACTCGCTCCTCGTGCGCGGCCAGGTCTGTCTGGAACTCCTCAAACTTCTTCTGCAGAAGCTCCACATGCTCAAGGTCCTGTCCCAACTCCTCTGAGGTGGCTATAGCCTCCTGGGGAGTACCCACATCGATGGGGATACCGTCACAGACTTGACATTAGAAATATGGCTGGCAAAGTTTCAGCAAATTTCAAAGTCGGGTCAAATATTTTTGTTCTTCACAAAGATACCGTAAACTTCAAGTTCAAGTTCCATCACTTAAATGTACACCACCGTGTTTCTGCACTTGTGCATAACTGGGGGATGAATGGGTGGAATCAAACGTACACTAAAAAGTAAAAGACTGACAAATCCATCTGGTACCTTGTCACTGATCCAGCCCAAGGCATCTTCACACTCACGGATGTACTGGACCAGTTTTTGAGCATTCAGCAGATGCATCCCCTTCTCCTTAGTCCTGAGCAGCAGGAGATCCCATAGACGGCGTAGCTCCTCCAGGCGGTTCTAGTCCGAGAAAAGGTTGATTAACACATGTTAACTCCACCGAATTTGAATTATATAATATACACATACTGCATATACACACACATATTCATAACCAAACATGTCTGAAAGATTCAGGTTCCACAGCATTCCAAAAAAAGAAAGTTATCCACACCAATCCCACCTACCAGAAGATACTCAGCCATATTAACACTTGAAACTATGGGTCTCTGTTGTGTCCGGTAAGGCGTGTAGGACTGGGTAAGATGTAACGTGAAAAGAGCATTCTTTAAAAATGCTGTCGTCTTAATGTTGTTGTCTACCTGTCCCGTCAGTATAGATTATTCTACATTGATCAATACACGGTGGTGTCTTACTCGAATGGTCTCAGAAGCAAAATGGCCTTCTGTGATCATCAGGCTTCCAGTGTCATTCAGTTTGATGATGGCCCCAGCATTGGCCTGAACTTCAGCCTCGAAGGCCTGATGTTTCTGCAGCTTTCCCTGGAGAACGTCACAAGAGCAGTAAATGTCATGAAAAAACATTATAAAACATGACATTTGGAAATATTTCACTGTAAAACTTTAGCGACTATGCAGGAAAGTGCTTGAAAGTTCAATGTCCATATGTGTTCAGTTGCCTTTCCTGTTTACTTTGTTGATTCACATTGCAACTCATGAATGAAAAATGAATGAGAAAGCATGGCCAGTGTGGAGCAAATGCATTATGTAGAACACTGGCTAGCATTTAGCTGCTCTATCTTACAAGGAGTATTTGTGGTGCCAAGGATGGGATGAATTAAGAGCCAGTAATACCTGCAGGTTGGAGGGGTCCTTGTAGTTCTCGTCAGAGGCAATTTGCAACTTCTCCTGGATCCACTTTTCCAGCTCATCGGCATCACGGCGGAAGAACTGGAAGCGGTAAGAGTCTTCCAGCTTCTGACGTCGCATAATGGACAGGTCCTTGAAGCGCCTGTAGCGGTCCAGGACCTGCTGCCGGCGCTCCTGGATGTCCTCAGCCGTCTCCAGAACTTTAACTCCTGCAGTTTCCATTTTCTTTGAAAAACACAACACACATTCATTAAAAAAAGTCGTGGTATTGCCTATAGTGACTGGGTGCTCTAAACGCAGCATCCTTCTACCACTATATTCGCTATCTCTCCTCTGGACATGTCCCAACCATCTCAGTCTGGCCTCTCTGACTCTCTGACTCTCTTATCTCCAAGGCCTCTATCATGTAATGTCCCTCTGATGGATTCGTTCCTGATCCTATCCATCCTGGTCACTCCCAATGTAAACCATCCTCATCTATGCTACCTCCAGTTCTGCTTCCTGTCTTTTCCTCACTCAGTGGCACTGTCTCTAGACCAAACAACATGGCTGGTCTCACCACATTTTTTAATACCTTTCCTTTCATTTTAGCTGAAGCTCTTCTATCACACATCACGCCTGACACTTTCCTCCACCCGTTCCATCCTGCCTGCACAAGCTTCTTCACCTCCTTTTCACAATCTCCATTGTTCTGAACTGTTGACCCCAAGTACTTAAAATTCTCCACCTTCTGTATCTCTTCTCCCTGTAACCTCACTCTTCCACATGGGTCCCTCTCATTCACACACATATACTCAGTCTTGCTATGGCTAATATTACGCTTTTTTTGGCATGAAACCATATGGCTGCTCACAAATGCTGTCCTTAGTCGAGCTTCAACTACTCTTTCCCATAACTTCATTGTATGGCTCATTAGTTTTATACCTCTGTAGTTGACACAACTTAGTTGCACATCACCCTTGTTCTTAAAAATGGGCACCAACACACTTCCCCTTCATTCCTGAGGCATCTTCTCACCACCTAAGATCCTATTGAACAACCCAGTCAGGAACTCTACTGCTACCTCTCCTTAAACACTTCCACACCGTCACAGGTATACCATCTTTATCTTTGCTACTTCCTGGTCCACAGTAGACACCTTTTCTACTCTTCCTTCTCTCTCGTTTTCCTCATTCAGCAACTCTTTAAAGTACAGTGACTGGGTGCTTTTATTTACTCAAAATCAACACAAGAGTGCAAGTTTATAAAGGTTTATAGTGTGTATAAAAGCACTTAATGTGCTGTTCCAACCCCACTTCAACCACTGTCACTTCCTTATGACACGTTCATGTATTATCATTCACAGCAGAGATGCCATAGTTCACAGTCTTATAGACGTATAGCTGCCCTGTTCCCACAAGGCTTTTCTCTGAGCAAGAATGAATGATCATGTTTCAATGTGAGGTCTAGTTACAACCCGATAAATTAGCTTTCAAAAATATTTCCAAAATTCACTGATGCACATTAGGGTTGGGTGATATTTTTTATATACCAGTATAGATTCTTCCCATGATCAGAAAATAACTTATACCGCTACAAATGATGAATGTAAACTAGCAGAGTTGGTGACAGCGTGTCTCGGCGGATATTTAAGATGAATGAAATGCTGTCTTGGTGAGGAGAAGGAACGTTCGTGTGTGGAAGTATTAACCTGGCAGACCGCTCAATAGTGGCACAAAATCATTATAAACACTGAACAATCCCTTCATGACCTAAACAGGTTGAATTGGTGATAAACACTGGCAAACGTTGGCTCAATCTCCCCTTACAGAGGGTGAATGGAAGCTAGCAGGGGTTAGCTTGTGTGGTTGTGTGTACGTGACTCTGTATGCATATTTTCACCTTGTTGTATTTTACAGCTTTAATGTAAGGAAGGTTTTACAGTGCCCGGTGACAACGTGCAGCTTTTTTTTTTTTTTTTACTGTTTTTACCGAATTATTGCCGCTTCAGTAATTCCCCCCAAATATTCTGATTGCCTAAAAATTCAAACTTTGCAGTGCAGTGGAAACACAAACCAAACAACACCGACCAGGAATGATTTCACCCAAGAAAATAAACACCTGGACACAAAAGCTGGTCAAAAAGGGGCTTATGTTTAAAATAGCCATTAAAGAACAGTCGCCTGTTGGAATCACAAAGCACCTTTCTACCCACCCAAAGCTATTTACACCAAACCTGTTAGTCATCCCTCGCTACATCACGCCTCAAACATCACTCTATTGCTTTTTTTTTTTCAAAAAATTCATTAATAAATGATCACTGTTTCGTGGTTGACTGTGGCCTGTTATTCCCCCAAAAATGCATACTTAAGCAAATGTTACGTAATCTTACCTAAATTGTGCATATCAAGCAGAAAAATGCTTGAAATGAACTAAATTACAAATAGTTTCAGGCAACACCCCACTGTCGCCTGCACTGGCCACTAAGTGTCACTAGTAACACACACCAGACTTGATCACTAACACCAGGCTTTAATTATTTTATAATAATTTATCTCACAATCATCATAACAGCAACCCAGGCAACTCCCAATGCCTGATTATATCCAATATACTGGGTAATACACATGTAAAGGTGAGTATGGGGTGTTATTTCATGTCTAATGGGCTCTAATAACGGTAAAAATGTTTCATATTTAGAATAAACAGGTTTTCTATGCTCCAACTATGAAAATATTGCATTTATTAGTAACCTAACATGTAACTTACATGTGTAGTCGTAAACATGCCGGCCTCTGCAACCAGTGCAGCGTGGGTGACACACCGTGGTTGTAGGGCAACCCGCTCTTCTAACTCCTGAACCACTACCGCCCCGCCCCACATTTATCATCACATTATAACCAGACTGCGAAAAGCAAGTTCAGCAAATTCCAGCAACAGTTGACCTTTAACATCTGCCTGGCTGTGCAAATTGGAAGACAAAAGCAAGGCGAAGAATAGATGAATGAGCATGGTGGAACTAGTGTGGTCAGCGGTGCAGCTGGCCAAAAAGTGTCAACAAAGTCATCACATTTCTTTGGATCAAAGATGTTTTATATTCAGTGGCTTTCCTTGGGCTGAACATTACCATTTCAATTCTAGGGATGCACAATGTTACCTTTATTTTTTCCCAAACTAATACCAATAACTTCCTGCTTCAATGATTACAATACCAACAATTTTTTTCCCCCTGGAGCATCCCTTTTAAAAAACGTTCAATTCCATAACCTATAATAACAATGTCAAAGTATCTTATTGGGACTTAAAATCAGATCAAAAGGAAAAGACGCTGATTGGGACATCCCAAGTAAATACCGTAAATATTGCAGTAAAGGGCTCTATGGGTATTTGCAGTGTATAAGGTGATACTTTAATCCTCACACTTTGAACCCTGCAGCTTTTACGATGTTGCAGCTAATGTATGGTTGCATTTTGGTCTCATGACACCTCGTGTGCTTTTGCTTCGCTTCATGTGCGTGCCCTCATCATGGAAAACGTGTGGAAGTGCACGTGATGCTTTTGCTTGTGTCTGCCGATGGATCTTGGCAGAATGGTGCGATAATCGGGAGGTCCACTATCAATGCGGGAGAGAGACTGGCGGGGTGTGTGGTGACAGAATTGTCAGGCTGTTGGATTCCCACACTGAAGAAGATGACGATGGTTTTAGTGCAGAAGGAGGAGGATGAAAATGGCGGTGACAACTTTTCTGGTAGGCTGCTGTTTAATCAGCCATATTGGAAGAAAGTACTTATTGAACTAAAAGTTTTCAAAAATCGTACATTAGTAAAAAAAAATATATAAGGAATTTTATCAACTAAACAGGTTTAAGCCCTTGTTTCTTTTCACATGCCCATGCAAAGAAACCTCTCCCATGTATAAAGAACTAATGCATACATAGCGTGTATAATATGTTATATGTAACGTGGGTCTGAAAAAACGCCTGGGTCTGCCTGTTGAGGCCACATTGAACAGTTTCAGATACGCATACCCTAAAAAGCCACTGCCTGTCAGGCTGATGTAGCTGATAGCGCTTACGCGGGCAGCAACTCAGCGTTATCTAAAGCCTTGCACGCATGATGTGTAGTGGCTCATCCTAACTCTATTACCGTTACAACACCAACCAACAGGCATGCTACTGCCGGTCACTGTTGGCATGCCACACATTGGCATTGGAGGGTATCTCTGTTAAAAACAAGTTACCAAATTCAAGCAATACTTACTGAAAATAAATATAATTTCAAAGAAATGGGAGAATTTCAATTGAAATGGAATCTCATTGTGAGCTTGTGTGTAATACGTGGAATGCTGATTAATAGCTACATTAAAAACAATAATTACTAAATGCATGTTGAGTACTATAAAATTTGTACATGTACATGTCCAGACATTTATTTTCAATAAGTGTGTGTGTGTTTGTAAAAGAGCCTGTTAGAAATGAAAGACTACATTGCATGCACAATTATTAATACACTAGCACCGCTTAGCCCCATTGCCTCTTCTATGAAACCAACTTCTCCACAGATATCTACTGCTGCAAAGGTCTGACTGTCCTCTTTTCCTTGGTAGATTATTCATTTTAATAACTACCTCAAATGATACTGCTACAGAAATACTGCCGTGCCCTTTATTTTTAGTAAGAGGCTCAAATCAGGTCTGCTGTGTAACCCTTTGTGCGTTTCATTTGTTGTTAAAATGTAGAAAAAATAAAAATAAAAGACCAATGAAACTGATTGTAGTAGTTTGGACAGCAATTTTCTAAAGCTTTTGTTTATATTTGAGAGTACCCTCGTGTACTAACACATTGAAAGCCTCTTTCAAGAAGGCATCTCATCCTCCAAGGTTCAGATTTATTGGTCAAATAGGTTTTTACCCAAATGAAGGGGATTTGATGGTTCCTTTTTTTAGATCATGTGGCCAATCCAGATATTCTGGACCCATGAAAAAAACATCACAATGACCTATTTTCCTGTTATTGTCCTTACTTCCCTCGCATATGGTGCCCCTAGCCGATAGCACTCATCATAACTAAATGGAAACATTTACACTTAATCCATGTGATCGGTATCAGCCAATCTCTTGCCAATCTCTTTTTTGGCTTCTGATCTGATTCGATTTTTTTTGTCTTGCCAATCTGCTGATCCCGGCCCTTTTTTCCCTCACTATAAACACATAAACACTAAACCGCCTCCTTCCAACTAAACAGGATGTAATGGTGATAAACACTGGCAAATGTTGGTGGCACCTTGGAGAGTGATTGGAAGCGAGCGGGGTTAGCTTACTTTAGCATGCTTGTGTGGTTGCGTGCGTGACTCGGGCTAGATAAGTATATCTTCCCCGCTTTAAAGTTGTGGACTCCTATAGAGTAGCTACATACCGATAACCGACACAGAAAGCGTTCTAGTTCTTCCAGAATCTGCACCTATTCAGCAGTATATCTTTGGATGTTGTGGTTCCTGCAAAAACGGTCTGTATTAATTCATTCCAGGCACGGCCACTCTGCTGTGGTTGGTCGCACTTCCGAGAGCATAGAAACACTTCAGGTTTGTGTCGCTAACTATTTAAGTGTCGCTAACTATTTATTTAGGATTTAATAAATAATAATAAACAGCAATTTTGCCCACTGCCAGTGCATGTAAAGACTTCTGGTTTGTGCCGCCAACTTTATAGGAGTTGATAAACAGCAATTTATCTTTTTAGAATGTTCGCTTTTAATGTACAGCCATAAATAAATAGATAAAAGCGCTGTTTGACATCTAACTGTGTAAACAAGAGTGTCATAAAAATATGTACTTATTCGGTTGGAATTGCATGGGTGACTACATCTTCCTTCATCACAAGTACAGGCATTACAGTTTGTTGAATATTTAGTAGCAATATGTGTAGAGGCTGACATCCCATTAGGAATGTTAGCCAGTTTGTTAGCAATAAATACATGTGCTTCACAATTGGAGAGTGTATTTTATACACATACAATTTTATATTGTTTTATATTGTCATATCGTGATTCATCCCAAAAATACTATGATATATGCTAAGGTCCATATTGCCCAACCCTAATTGTTTGACCTGTGACTCAGGTCCCTAATCTAACTAAAGAGCCAATAAAAATCAATTCAATAGAAGAAAAAAATGGGAAAAGGGTAGGACTAATCCTTTGATGTGGTTATAGATCAATTTGTGGTGTGATTTAAAATATATGGCTTTTGTTTTACCAACTATTTTCAGCGCATTAGTAATTTATTGACTATCGACGACATGTTAAATAGTGTAATGAAAGGTACTTGATGCTGGGCATTGTGACAGACGACTGTAGCGCCCCTAATGGTCGGATCCTAGAACTGCCCTTCGGCCGAATAACGGTCAAGGAATGACGCCCATATATTTTGATTTGTACTCCATCAACGACACTTTCTATTAAAAACGATACAGCAGAACCCTTCTGGTTGAAGAAGGTCGATATGCAAGAGTCCGTGTATACGCTTTAAAAAAAAAAAGCCTTGCCAAATGTAGCAATGCAAGGACACTGGGCGGATCCCGATCCGAAATGGCCGACATGATCATGCAGAATACCTTCCAACATTCCATCCGTCTATGACGTTTTCATCAAATACACTACATATTATCCACAGTGTCAGGTACTTATTAAATGCGCTCAATAACTTAATAACTCAATAACAGCGATTGCTTGCTTAAATATTGGCAATAATACATGACTACGATAAAATGTTTTCATTCATTGTACCTGATGCTGTGTAATACATGTCGCATAACACATATGCACGCATACACATACATATATACACATACATGATGATGGGTGTGACTAAATAGAATGGAGAATAAACACTGAAGCCCGTCAAACAGCTGCTAGCTACAGTTAGGTTAGCCACCAAGCTAGCGCTGAACAGACACTGCAAGTCAATGAAATGTTCAAAGTAACAGAAATGAGGCTTTGTGTACAAAAGTCACGATTCCTACCTCTTAATGTGCTGCAAAGCGTGGAGGAGGAAAGAATGGCGTTGCCTTAGTCGAGCAGGTCGTCGAAGAATAAACCAGCCTGTTTGCCTGGTACGTCACTGCTGCAGCACCAATATGGACCGGAAGTTGCACTGCAGTCATGACGTCATACAGCAACTGCAACTTTGCTATATGAAAACACCTCCTTACACTTACACGTACAGAAGATGTCTTTATACTTGCAAGGTGAAGTTTGTTTACAAACATGTCTTTATACTTACAAATACAAGTGCAACATTGTATATATGTTGTATAAAAACATTACACAATATTATATATTATATAATTACTTATTAGAAATGAATATGCCCGCGGCACATTTTAAACAAAGAAAGTGAGAGTAGAAGTTGAAAAAAGAGCAAAAACGTTTAATGTAAGACAAAACTTTTTTTTTTAACTTTTTTCCACTTTTCTGACCTATAAATGTAGTTAAAATGTTGTATTCTCGTGGTAAACAATGCCAAATTTTCAGATAAGAGGTTTGCACATTTGGAATTTAGCCCTGAAATAACTGAAATAAGTTTGGCCATAGGTATGAATGTGAGTGTGAATGGTTGTTTGTCTATATGTGCCTTGTGATTGGCTGGCGACCAGTCCAGGGTGTACCCCGCCTCTCGCCCATAGACAGCTGGGATAGGCTCCAGCATCCCCCGCGACCCTTGTGAGGAAAAAGCGGTAGAAAATGAATGAATGAAGTTTGGGATGGCCCTGATCACTCAGTTTGAGTTTTTTGTAACACTGACTCACTGTGATGTCACAGTGAGTGGGACTTCCCTATATGGGCATGCCCGGGTACAAGCTGTTAGCTGTACAAACTGAATGGGACCAATCACAGCGGAGTGGCCGATAGGTTCATATTCTGGAAGATCTAGAAGGCTTTCTGTGTGGGTTATCGTGTGTAGATGCTCTTATAGGAGTCCACAACTCAATACAAACGGCCGGAAATTAGCATAATATGGCCCCTTGAATAAAAATATACAATACAAATATCACAATTAATTACAATTAATACATTAAATGAAAATGTAGAAAATATGTATTTTCTGTATACATTATATAATTAAGACTTTAGGAATACTGTGAAATATTCATTTCTAATAAGTATTTTTGTTAAATAGTTTTTTTAATAGTTATTTTTATGTGAAAGATGTGTTATAAAACCTACACTGAGAATATCACTTTGATTGTAGCCTCTTAAAAGCTACCGTAAAAGGGATGTTTTGCTAGAAAAGGAGAAATTTAAATGGAGCTTTATTGTGCATGTACTAAGAGTACATGGATGCTGTTGGTATGAAAGTAAAGAAGTGACGATGTCCATAATTTTACTGCTGGATAAGAGTACATGAAGATGCTTCTTGAGTGACTTTTAGTGGCAGAGGAATTATATTTGTGCTGATTTTGGGCTTTTACTGTTTTGTTTTATGAAATTATTACCAACATGGAATAGCTTGTGTACTGTATATTGTATATATACTGTACTGTTTGTGGATATGTACATTTGATATACCATAACTGTTATAGATAGAAGATTTTCAGCTAAAATGAAAGGAAAGGCCTAGAGACAGTGCCACTGAGGAAAAGACAGGAAGCAGAACTGGAGGTAGCAGAGATGAGGGTGCTGAGGTTCTCATTGGGAGTGACCAGGATGGATAGGATCAGGAACGAGTACATCAAGAGGGACATTACATGATAGAGACCTTGTAGATAAAGTCAGAGAGTCCAGACTGAGATGGTTGGGACATGTCCAGAGGAGAGACAGTGAATATATTGGTAGAAGGATGCTGCGTTTAGAGCTGCCAGGTAGGAGGCGTAGAGGAAGACCAGAGGAAGAGGTTTATGGACGTAGTGAAGGAGGACATGAGGGTAGTTGGTATGCTTCCACCGCTGATCATAGTCGGATGAATTCGACCATTTTTTGGGTTATGTGACTTCCAGCGTTGGCTACATTATCTGCTGTCTGAGTGATGACCCCATCTTGCAGCTCGAAAACTGTTTGTCCTTCAAATTATATAGTTAATGAAATTTTAGAATGCTATCCCAGCGTGGAGGAACGTGGGCGGGAGACGCTCGCTACAGGCTGCAATACGAGGAGTCAGAGGTGTTCGGCATTGAAACGCATTGACTGGCATATACCAAATGCGTGCTTTGGCGTCCCTACAGTGTTGAGGCGACAACCGAGGTTCCAATATGAATGCTTCTCAAAATTGACATCATTGCGTAGGTTTGGATGTCTTTTGTTTGGAGAAAATGTGTAAACAGGTTTGGTACATCAGTGCGATCCCATCACAACAACACAACACGGGGGAATGTGTCCAGGATTCAAGCAGAAGCTGTCCATTTTACTGACAGTTCACACACTTGGAAAACTGTGAAGGTTTTTAATCCATCTTACAGTCAAAATATTATTCATCGTTGACACGTTTTAAAAGAAGGTCATATGATTCTCCAGACAGTTCATCAGAGCAAAAGTAAACGTTTTGAGGCTTGGAAAGGATGACTGCAGATAGTTTGTCAATAATTTCAGTCCACCACAACAAAGCAAAACCAAAATATAATATAAATGTATTCTCCAGGTGAGGTCTACTTGTTTTGACTCGTCCGCTCAGGAATAAAAATCATCACTTCATCTCTCTGGTGGAACATCTTTGGAAGAGCTCAGCAAATTATTCCAACCACAGATTTAACCTCCAAGTTGCTGTCCGTCCCCCCAAGCAAACCCTCCTGGACGATCCTCTGGCAACGGGTTGTAATTGGCATCGTGGTCAGGAGTGTCAAACAGCATCTTTCTGGTGACACACAAAGCAAAGATTCAAATGAATCATAAGACTCAGTCTTAAAGCTACTCGCTTTAACAGATTTTACGACGCACTCCTATAAAATCAGTGGACCTTTTTTTTTTTAAATCTCTGTGCTGCAGGGGAAAATGTTAGCACACACACACACACCACCATGATACTTTCAAGGACTGTGGAACAAAGTGTGATCGGTCGACGCTCTCTGAAACAATGAAATCAAACAGGGTCCCGGACAGGGTGAATCAACTTTGCTTAAATATGTTATGTATTGTTTGAAACTATGTTCTACATTATCTTTGATTTTTGAAAGCAAAAAAAAAAAAATGTATACAGTAGTTCAAGGCAGCCACCCATGACCTGGCAGCTCAGCCTCATTTCTGGAAATGACGTCAGCGCTTGGTTCAGTACATTTTTGATCAAAACAGTAGTCATGCTAAAATGTTGTGTTGCTGCTCGATGTTTACGGTATCAGAGTGGTACTCTACATTTATTTTCTTTTCCAAAAGAAGAAGGTTTAAAGACAACAATGAACGAAGCAAATCCATTGCAGCCTGGTCATCCTAGAAGGGGGATTCCGCCATCTGCGGTCCCTTCTCCATCCATCCATCCATCCATCCATTTTCCTCCGCTTATCCGGGTCCGGGTCGCGGGGGCAGCAGTCTTAGTAGGGAAGCCCAGACTTCCCGATCCCCGGCCACCTCCTCCAGCTCCACCGGGAGGACACCAAGGCGTTCCCAGGCCAGCTGTGAGACATAATCCCTCCAGCGTGTCCTAGGTCTGCCCCGGGGCCTTTTCCCGGCTGGGCATGCCCGGAACACCTCACTAGGGAGGCGTCCGGGTGGCATCCGGACTAGATGCCCGAGCCACCTCAACTGACTCCTCTCGATGTGAAGGAGAAGCGGCTCTACTCTGAGCCCCTCCCGGATGACTGAGCTCCTCATCCTATCTCTTAGGGTGAGTCCAGCTACCCTACGAAGGAAACTCATTTCAGCCGCTTGTATCCGTGATCTCTTTCTTTCGGTCATGACCCAAAGCTCATGACCATAGGTATGGGTGGGAACGTAGATCGACCGGTAAATTGAGAGCTTTGCTCTCCAGCTCAACTCTCTTTTCACCACGACGGTCCGGTATAGCGACCGCATTACTGCCGAGGCTGCACCGATCAGTCTTTCGTCCTCACACTCCTCACTCGTGAACAAGACCCCGAGATACTTAAACTCCTCCACCTGGGGCAGGACCTCATTCCCAACCTGGAGGGAGCACTCCACCCTTTTCCGACATGGTCCCTTCTCAAGGTTTCTTTTTCCCTAATGGGATTTGAGTTTTTCCTTGCCTTGATGGGAGTTCAGATCAGGGATGTCGTCTATTGTCTATCATCTACTGCTATCTACTGTTGCCTGCTTGTTAAGCCCTTTGAGGCTCTTTTGTGATTAAGGGCTATATAAATAAACTTGACTTGACAGTGAACAAGAGACGGATAGATGGCCACCTTGAGTTGGGTTCTTGGTTCACTGGTGATTGCTTCAAAAGGAACACCTTCACTGGAAGCATTTGGCTTGAAAGGACAGTGTAAACGCATTCTGTGTGTTACATAAACATCTTTTCAAAGCGATATATTTACCGCTGGGGGCAGCGGCCACATATCGAATCAAGCAGCTTCTCAAAAAACCTTAACGCTCATGAAGAAACCAGTTTAAAACAATAATTTACACTTAGCATTCTGTTGTTTTGAAGGTGACCAATCTTTATCTCCATGTCTTAAAGGGGACCTTTTATGCTGCTTCCACTTTTCTGACCTGTAAATGTAGTTAGAATGTTGTATTCTGGTGTTAAACAATGACAACATTTCAGATAATGAGGTTTGTGTATTTGGAAGTGAGTCCTGAAAACGTTTGGGATGGCTCAAAACGCTCGATTTCAAAAGGCGTGGCAAAACCGCTCCTTTGTGATGATCTGAGAGTTGTTTACTCACAAGATGGATGGGGTCTTCAGCCACCTCCCACCACCTGGCTGGTTGGGGAAGACGTCTTCCAAGAAGAAGTACACGTGACCAACGGCGATACCTGGAAGGCAAAAAGACCTTTAAACTATTTCAGAGTGACACAATCTCTTAACGCACATGCAGAAGATGGTTGGAGATACCTAGAAGATCAACGATGATGGAATTGCCCAGCAGAAGTGAAAATCCCATCAGCACCCAGGGCAGAAAGGGTGCCTGGAAATTCAAAAGGCCGAAGAAATTCATACGGACATTTGGATTTCGTCGACTCCACACGTAGACCAACATGATGGTGAACGCCTGACCCAGGAACACCAGACTCACAAATACTCCAAATATCTGAAATCCTGTTAAAGAACCTGGACATACATTCATCATCTGGTAGACCATGGTTACTGCGGACAGAAATCCGGTCAAGACAAGTTTGGATTGTAGACAACATTCTAGCCTCTACAACATCATCGCTACGTTTATTTTTTTAATGTCAATATTTACTTTGCTGACACCTATTCAATTCTAGATTTTGGGACTGCACTTTTTGGGGAATTTTGCCCATCACTCACAATCCTTCAACATCCCTTTTCTGTGCATTATAACGCCACAAAACAAGTTAATATGAGCTAGCTAACAAATCAGTGGGAGACATTATTTCGACGACAAAGCCCTAAAAAAAAACCCTCCGACAATGTTTTATCATTTTATATACATGCTGTGATCATGCAAAAACAAGTACATTGATGCGAACATGTAATATTTACAGTATCTTTTTACAGTATTTTACAACATTACCGTAACATCTTTCCAAGGCGCATTAATTTCAGCGACCGACTGATCGGAACTAACGCTATTTCCGCCTCCTTCCCCCAGGCCAGTGGTTCACAAACTTGATGAAATAATCTAAAAAAAAAAAAACAAAAACACAAAAAAACTAAACTAAACAAAACAAAACCCCAGCTCAGAACGAACAAGCATCTTGCGGGGTCTTATAGCGATGTCATCTGGTCTAGGTTGAGAGCCGCTGTATCCAAGGTGTCAGTCGGTCCTGTTGTTTTGTTGGTAGCGTATGGAATATCAAAGTTGACCAACGTTTCGGCTTATCGCCACAACCGTCAACAATACACGTGTGAGGCATGATTTGTAACCTAGCTTTAACTTTTCAAACCATTAAGGAGTAGCTTGAGGTACGCCTATAGCGAGGCGGTGTGTTATTCCTCCCAGAATTATAGTACTTCGTGTTAGCTGCGACAATAATAATATCGCTTGGTTAATATACAGGTCAGTTATGGAAATGGAACATTGTTGGCATTTTTTTTGTAAAGTTTTTTGTTAGGGCTTAAGCATCAACACAGCTGTGTCCCAATGAGGTGCATTGTTAGCTAGCTCGTACTAACTCGTCTTCTCACGTTATAATGCACAGAAAAGGAAAATAAATGTGAGTTAATGGGCAAAATTCCCCTCCAAAATTGCAGTGTAATCTTAAACTTTAAACTTAATCACTTTTTTTCAGTTTTTGGTCTCACTCACTGTAACATGCAAAACATTATGACTAAATTACAGTAGATGTCTGTCAGTAAGAAGCAACATTTCATGTAAAGCAGTGATTCCCAGTGTGGGCTGCGGCCCCCTGGTGGGCTGTGGTGGTACTGCAGGTGGGCCATGAGAGGTCATTAAAAATACGATTCATTTTTGCAAATATTATTTTTAAAATTATTTTTTATTGTAAAATATTTTTTGCACAATTAAAACAAATATTTATAGGCCTAAGTAATAACCTATTGAGTGTTATTGACCTGCCACAATATTTTAGGAACCTTATACAGTTTATGATTGGAATGTAGCTCTCTGGTCATCATGCCAGTGTTGAATGCAGTTATGAAAAGTATGAGAATTAGATTGAAAGTTTGGGCTTCCTTTATTCCCCTGCTTTCATTTCAATCCTGAATCTTGAATCCTGAATAATAATAAATTTTAATTTTTTAAATATTTTTATGATCATTTATAATATTAGACTAATAATAAAATAATAATATAACAATAATAATTTTATTAGGTATATGAAATATAATTAATGATAATAAAATATCATTCATAATATAATAATATCACTATAAATGACAAAAATATTTAAATAATAAAATATTAATAATTATGATTATTAAGTTAATTGCTCTGAGAACGCAGCATTTCATCTATGTACTGTTTTTAGGACAAAGGTGGGCCGCAGACATTTTTTAGATTTTCAAGTGGGCCCTGAGTTGGTAATGTTTGGGAACCCCTGCATTAGGGAGTGGCTTGAGTGCCACAATAATAATATTACTGTAGCTTGGTTAATATACAGGTCAGTTATGGAAATGGAGTATATACACTGTAACATGCAAAACATTATGACTAAATTACAGTCGACGTCGGTCAGTAAGAAGCACGGTCAGTAAGAAGCAACATTTCATGTAAAGGATACAGTCATCAGAAATCCACCAAAGATAAACATGAAGACAAAGTCACCTGTCCGCCCTCTGAAGGAACCCTCCTCCAACATACGACAGTATCTGTATCTGGAAAAAAAGTTAAGGAAGTAGACATTTCTGAGAGCTTTACAATGACCTGCATGTCAGAATAAAATATAAAACATATATGGTGGTGTGTTATCTGACTTGAATGAACAGTGACTACCCATCGGGATGATGTTTTAAGTTTTAAGTGGCCGCATTACTGCAGACGCTGCGTTGATTCGCCGATCGACCTCACGGTCCCACCTTCCCTCACTCGTGAACAAGACCCCGAGATCCTTGAAATCCTTCACCTGAAACAGGACCTCATTCCCAAACCGGAGCGAGCACTCCACCCTTTTCTAAATGAGAACCATGGCCTCGGATTTGGAGGTGGAGTCTCGTTCCAGAAGCTTCACACTCAGATGCAAACCGTCCCAGTAAACGATGAAGGTCCACCGGAAACTGCTGGCATGTAATAGCATGCCACCAATCCCGTCGTCCCAGAGCACCCTCCACAATGGACACGGTCGACTGGCTTTTCCAAGTCCACAAAGTCCACACGTAGGCCGGTTGAGCAAGCTCCCATGTACCCTCCAGTACCCTTGCAAGGGTGTTGAGCTGGTCCAGCTTTCCACATCCGGGCTGAAAACCACTTTGGACCTCCTGTAGTCAATTTTCAAAGTTAAATATGTGAACTGTGCATTCATGTCTGGTTCTTGGGACACGGAAAGGCACACGAGACGCACAGTTCACTTGTGTGGTTGTTTTTGCTGTAGTCATCTTTAAGGATGCGCCTACGATGCCGCCCAAACGTCCTGCATCTTCTCAGGAAACCAAAGCGCCATAAAAAGGCAACAATGCTGCAAATGTGTTATTTTATTGGATTATTTTTCCATTCTGTCTCTGTTCCAATAAACCAGAGGTGAACAAACTACGGCCCGGGGGCCACATCCGGCCCGCCAAGTGTTTGAATACGGCCCACACGTTCTTTCTAAAGTATTTCATTTAAACTTAACATACAACCTGGCATCATGGTAGCATCATGGTGGCATCAAGTAGCTGTTTTATCAATTTTGTTATTTGATGTGGTCTGCTGTTTACAAAGTGCTCCTGAAAAAAGGGACACAAGCACATATAGCACTTTTACAGATACAATAATTCCAGGTGGACTGTTAATTGTAAAATATCTAGTCTGCCCCCCCCATCAATTTTGTTAAATCAATGCGGGCCACGAGTCAAAATGTTTGCCCACCCCTGCAATAAACCCACCATTAAAAATGATGACACCGGTCATATCTTTGTAATGTACATAACATGGGATCAAATACTTATTTTCTCACTGTCTCTGTAAATGCATTATGTGTTGTTGTTTTTTTATTCAAAGGATACAAAAAAATCATATTGAAGAGGAAATTGAAGCCCACTGGACCAAAAAATAAGAAGTTTGTTATTAGCCGCCATACCTAGAAAAGGAGACAGACACACAATTAATCATATATCAAACACAGCCTGGCCTCACGAGAAAACAAGCTACCAAAGGGAAAGTATATACGTGCATCCGAAAAGTACTCACAGCGCTTCACCTAAAAAAAAATAAAAAAATCTACACACAACGCCCCCATAATGGCAAAGTGATTTTTCTTGGGGAAATTGTTGCCAATTTCTGAAAAATAAAAAAAGTGAAAAATGACATGAACATACAGTGAAGAAAATAAGTATTTGAACACCCTGCTATTTTGCTATTTCTCCCACTTAGAAATCATGGAGGGGTCTGAAATTTTCATCGTAGGTGCATGTCCACTGTGAGAGAGATAAACTAAAAAGAAAAATCCAGAAATCACAATGCATGATTTTTTAACAATTTATTTGTGTGATACAGCTGCAAATAAGTATTTGAACACCTGTGTATCATCTACAATTCTGACCCTGAAAGACCTGTTAGTCTGCCCATTAGAAGTCCACCTGCACTCCATGTATCATCCTGAATCAGATGCACCTGTTTGAGGTCGTTAGCTGCATAAAGACACCTGTCCACCCCATACAATCAGTAAGACTTTAACTTGTAACATGGCGAAGACCAAAGAGCTGTCCAAAGACACCAGAGACAAAATTGTACACCTCCACAAGGCTGGAAAGGGCTACGGAGCAATTACCAAGCAGCTTGGTGAAAAAAGGTCCACTGTTGGAGCTATCATTAGAAAATGGAAGAAGCTAAACATGACGGTCAATCTCAATCGGAGTGGAGCCCCATGCAAGATATCACCTCGTGGGGTCTCAATGATTCTAAGAAAGGTGAGGAATCAGCCCAGAACTACACGACAGGACTTGGTCAATGACCTGAAAAGAGCTGGGACCACCGTTTCCAAGGTTACTGTAGGTAATACACTAAGACGTCATGATGTGAAATCATGCATGGCACGAAAGGTTCCCCTGCTTAAACCAGCACATGTCAAGGCCCGTCTTAAGTTTGCATATGACCATTTGGATGATACAGAGGAGTCATGGGAGAAAGTTTTATGGTCAGATGAGACCAAAATAGAACTTTTTGGTCATAATTCCAATAAGCGTGTTTGGAGGAAGAAGAATGAAGAGTACAATCCGAAGAACACCATCCCTACTGTGAAGCATGGGGGTGGTAGCATCATGCTTTGGGGGTGTTTTTCTGCACATGGGACAGGACGAGTGCACTGCATTAAAGAGAGGATGACTGGGGCCGTGTATTGTGAGATTTTGGGGAACAACCTCCTTCCCTCTGTCAGAGCATTGAAGATGGGTCGTGGCTGGGTCTTCCAACACGACAACGACCCGAAGCACACAGCCAGGAAAACCAAGGAGTGGCTCCGTAAGAAGCATATCAAGGTTCTAGCATGGCCCAGCCAGTCTCCAGACCTGAACCCAATCGAAAATCTTTGGAGGGAGCTCAAACTCCGTGTTTTTCAGCGACAGCCCAGAAACCTGACTGATCTAGAGAAGATCTGTGTGGAGGAGTGGGCCAAGATCCCTCCTGCAGTGTGTGCAAACCTGGTGAAAAACTACAGGAAACGTTTGACCTCTGTAATAGCAAACAAAGGCTACTGTACCAAATATTAACATTCATTTTCTCAGGTGTTCAAATACTTATTTGCAGCTGTATCACACAAATAAATTGTTAAAAAATCATGCATTGTGATTTCTGGATTTTTCTTTTTAGTTTATCTCTCTCACAGTGGACATGCACCTACGATGAAAATTTCAGACCCCTCCATGATTTCTAAGTGGGAGAAATAGCAAAATAGCAGGGTGTTCAAATACTTATTTTCTTCACTGTAAGTATTCACAGCCTTTGCCCAATATTTTGCTGATGCACCTTTGGCCGCAATTCCAGCCTCAGGTCAATTCTCAGCCTTTTGAATATGACGCCACCAGCTTGGCACACCTATCTTTGTCCAGTTTTGCCCATTCCGCTTTGTGAGGGATGGGTAAACTATGGCCCAGGGGCCACATGTGGTACATCAAGTGTTTGAATCCGGCCCGCCAGTTGCTTTCTAAGTATTTCAACTTTTAACATACAAACTGGCAACATGACTTGCAAGTTGGATGTCTTATTTAGTAAAAAACAAACAAAAAAAACCTGTAGAATTAAATGACATAGATTGATGTGGTCTGATGTTTAATGTGCTCCTGAAAAAAGGGATATGAGAACATACAGCTGATAGAATAACACTTTTACACATAAAATTAGACAAATAATTCAAGGAAAATTATAATCATAGAATAGTGTGTGTGTGTTTAATATATGTTTTGGCCACCCGGACAATTTTGTTAACTCAATGCAGCCCATGAGTCAACATATTTGCCCGCCCAAAGAGTCTTTGCAGTACCTGGCTGGCTGGGCCACTCAAGGATATTCACCGAGTTGTTCTGAAGCCACTCCTTTGATATCTTGGCTGTGTGCTAAGGGTCATTAGCTGAAAGATGAACCGTCGCCCCGGTCTGAGGTCAAGAGCGCTCTAGAGCAGCTTTTCATCCAGGATGTCTATGTACATTGCTGCAGTCATCTTTCCCTCTATCCTGACTACTCTTCCAGTTCCTGCTGCTGAAATGATGCACAGCATGATGCTGCCACCAGCATGCTTCACTGTAGGGATGGTATTGGCCTGGCGATGAGCAGTTCCCTGGTTTCTCCAAACATAACGCCTGGCATTCACTTCAAAGACATACATTTTTGTCTCATAAGACCAGAGAATTTTGTTTCTCATGGTCTAAGAGTCCTTTGGGCGCCTTTTCCGGCAAACACCAGGAGGGGCTGCCATGTGCC